>NW_020956549.1:83589-86487 GCF_003031625.1 Empidonax traillii
CAGGGCTCGGCTCAGCCTCGGGAATGTTTGCCTGTTTTAAACCAAATACTTGAGCTTTTCCACGCTAGCCATGCCCTTGCACTCCACCAGATGCTTTCCTCTGGAAATGTGAATAAAATTAATATAAAAGTTCCGAGCTGGTTGGTTCATTCTGGGGCTGGGGCTGGGGCTGGGCAGGGGGGGCTGGGCTGGCTCTCACGGGGGTGGGATGGTCATCACATGGTTTGAGGGACAAACCAGTGGGGGCCGACACAGAATAACTTGGAGCATTCAAGCAGGCCAAAAAATAAAACTGCAGGTTTTTCCTTTCCAAGGAGAAATATGAACTTGGGACCAAAAAAAAAAAAAAAAATTTCATGTTTTCCTGAGCAGAATAATCTGCAATCAGCCATTTGGGTGATCGATTCACCCTGCTCTGCTCAAACTTCTCCATTGAAATATCAGGGGGGAAAAAAACCCACCCTTTCACAGAGAAATTCAGATCTCAGAAGGGCAAGGACATCCCAGCAGAGCCCCGAGGGAGCTCACAGAGGTATTTGATGTTCCCGAGGCTGCACCAGCCATTCCCAACTCCCCAGGCCAGGAATCCGATCACGGTAACGAAAAAACAAACAAGGCGAGGGTTTTAAATAGAAGCCAAAAAACCTTGGAAGGGAAAAAAAAAAACAAAACACCAACGAGAGCAAATGTTTACCCCGAGGATGGGATAGTTCAGAAATTATGGCTGGGAGCCAACTCTCCCCATATTTTTGGTTTCTGAAGGTTTGCAAACCTCCAGCTGCCAACGTGACTCCCTGCCCTGATCCCCCCCGGATGGGGGACCTGCTGCGGGTGTGGCTTTGGGAAACCTCGTGGGGAAAGCAGGAGGAAAAGTTCAACACCTGATTTTGGGGCACATTACACAGCTTTTTGCAGGTTAGCAGGTAATTGGATCCCTGGAAGTGTCCAAGGCCAGGTTGAATGAGCCTTGGAGCAACCTGGGCTAGTGGAAGGTGTCCCTGCCCATGGCAGGGGGTGGGAATGAGCTTTAAGGTCCCTTCCAACCCAAATCATTCCATGGTTCTGTGATTCCACGAGTAGCATGCCCAGGGCAGGTTCTGGGGGCTGTGGGAGGGTTGCTCTGATGGAGGAGGCATCCACAGCCCCCCAAGCTTCACCCCAGGAGCTGCCTCAAAGGTTGCTCTGCTGAGCATCTCATTAAAAAAGCAACAGCCAAGCTCTTTAAAGGGCTTTTAACACTGATTTTCACTGTGGTTTTTGCATCAGGTTGAGGTGTAATTCAGGATTTTGGCAGTTAACCTGCCGTTACCTGTGGGTGTACTGGGGGTGGGTACAGGACCCAGCTCTGACCTTCTCACACACACTGGAGGGATCCTGCACCTTCAGGGACCCTGGGGGGGCGGGGGTCTCTGCCTTGATTTCCTACACACACACCCCTCATCTGACCCCTTAAACCCCTCAAATCCTCTCACTTCCCTACAACAGGAGCTGTAAGGATGAACTTCACTGCCCTGAGAGCCCAACCCCAGCAGGGAAGAAGGACGAGGGGATGGAGGGAGGAGCTGCCCTCTCCATCCTGCACCTCTGTAGCTGATGGGCAAATCCCAGCTCCAGGAGGGAGGGAGAAGAGTGGCACAGGAGACAAATGGGGTGTTGGAGAGGTTCAAGGACAGGGTTGACCGTGCTCTGCCCTGGGGGGACTTTAACTGTGCTCCCTGTGCCCCAGCCAGCAGCAGCAGTGCCAGGCCTTTCCCAAATATAATGCACTTACTCTGCTATTTATTGACTTTGCCTGTCACTTCCCCTCATATTTTCTTCTGCTGGCCACCAAGAACAGCCTCAGCTTACGAATTACCCCACGACACTTTCTCCTCTCTCCGCATTATTCACCAGCCAGACACCGGCAGTGTAAGCGAGAGGTTTTTTTGGAGATGGACACATTTGCTGCTGGAACATTTCCAGCTGTTTCTCCAAGAAATGCGCTGAAGATTCATGCAGGGGATGGGGGTGTCAGTGCCACAGCCCTGAGAGGTGCTGAAGGGGGTTGGGGGGACTTTGGCATCCCCCCAGCAAAGCCCTCCCCAGCTGGTCCCACCTGGGAGTGGGTGTTGCACTTGGAGTGTGGTTTGCCCTCAAAAACAGGGTTATACCTTCACCAGAATCAACCTGATGTCCTCATGTGTCATCAGTGCTGGGTCCTTTCAGGCTCTAAAGTGGGGTGTTTTTTTTAGCATCGCTGCTTTGAGGAGCTTTTCTGAGTTGTCCTGGTCCCTTCCAGCCCCGTGCTTGAATCGACTCGAATTCCCCAAGCATTAAAAAAAAAAAAACCAACAAACAACAAACACCACTCTCAAAAGCTTGTTCTGAACTGAGATGGTCTGGGGTTGTGACTGTGCTGGAACCCAGCAGCTCTGTGGGTCGAGGGGGTTGCCAACTTCTTGCCCCCTCCTAAAACCCCGGAGAGGCTTTTCCTCCCGGCTCAGGTGCCCGCAGCTCTGCCCATCGTCATCCCTGGCAGGCCCCGAGCCCAGGGCAGCTCTGCTGCGTCTCTGCCGCTCCAAGTGGGACCACCCAGCCACTCAATGAGCCTGCAGATGCTTTTCACGCTGTCTTGAACTCGTCTCTCTTCTGGGTGCATTTGAAAAAGGCCAGAGGAGAGGCTGCAATATAAATTTCCCCCGTTCCTGTTCTGCCAGTCGATGGCTGGGAAAGGTCTCGCTCTTTGGTGTCAGTGAAAGCACTTCAAGCATCTCCATTTCAGAAGAAACACAGCAGTTGAAACACTGATTTTTATTTTATTTCCCATAAACAGATTTTTTTTTCCTTCCTCCTTGCTCCGTGCCAGAGCACCACGTGCTGAAAGAATTAACCCAATTAAGTCTTCAGAGCTCAGTGGCA
>NW_020956549.1:86995-89652 GCF_003031625.1 Empidonax traillii
TCTTTGGTGTCAGTGAAAGCACTTCAAGCATCTCCATTTCAGAAGAAACACAGCAGTTGAAACACTGATTTTTATTTTATTTCCCATAAACAGATTTTTTTTTCCTTCCTCCTTGCTCCGTGCCAGAGCACCACGTGCTGAAAGAATTAACCCAATTAAGTCTTCAGAGCTCAGTGGCACCTCCTCCTTCTTTTTTTTTTTTCCCCTGGGTTTTTTTCCTCCCTCTGGTCGTGCCTGTGGCATTTCCCTGCCTGTGAATCTCCTTTCCCATCGATCAGTCCTTGATGCAATCAGGTAATTCTGCCACTTTCCCACCATTAATGAGCTGTGCACACTCATGTGACTCCACAGGCTTCCCATTGTCTTTACCCCCATCCCTCCTTTCCCCACCTCCCAAATTCCCCTTTATCCCACCTGGAGGTGGTGGGTTGAGCACCCAAGGACAGGGGATCCCCTTCAGGCATTGAAGGGCAAAGGCAGATCCAGGGATTTCCCACTGGCTCCTCCAAATCCCACAATAAAACAGCACAAAGATGCTCCTGGGCAGCTCCAGCAGCAGCTCAGCCTCCCCTGCTCCCACCAAGCCAGGCTGCAGGCCCTTCCCACGGCCAGAAATCCCAGGATAAACCAGAACAAGCAGCACCAGGTCCATCCTGGTCCATCCAGCACCATCCTTGTCCCCACCACCACAGCTGGAGCCGGGACAGTGTGACCCAAAACCAGTGGGAATCCCACAGTGCTCCAAGGGGAGCCAGCATGGGATGCTGTTGGGATCTCTGTGCTCACCAGTTGGAGATGCCAGGCTGGGCTGGAAGCAGAAAGGACCATCAGAGCTGTGCTTGGTGGGGTGGGAGCGATGCTGGTGGTTGCAGCACGGGCTGTGCTGCTCATCTCGTTGCAGCAACAAAGTCTCCAGCAAAGGCAGCTCCAGGAATGCTTTCCCAAGGGATGGGAGGCCCCTTTCCCACCCTCCTCTCCATAAATCAGCCAAGAGGTTTTCTGTGTCTTCCTTGCTGCTTTTTCTCTGCTTCCCAGGATTTTTCGAAACTCTGTGCTGAGCAACCTTTTTGCCCTAAATAACCCCTGAACCAGGCAGTTGATAAAGGAACCGTTTACATTTCAAATAAATAAAGCATTTTTTGGCTTTGGATCAAAACCAAGTTGTGTTCAAGTTTACCAGTTTCACTGAGTCACTTCTTTTTATACCCAGGCAGTTTCTCTTATAAAATGTTCATAAGGACTGGCTGGAAACAGGCTCTGGGGTTTTTTTTTGCTATTGCATAAGGTTTCCCCAGAACAGAGCCACCAAAGCTTTTCTCCTGCCTTGAAGCTGGTGCTTGTTTATGTCTGTTTACAAGCAAATTCCATTAAAAACCAAGAGCAGTGCTGGGGATGCCACTATTGCATGTTACCACTGTATTTCCAGCTGGTTGTTGCAAATAAACTCCATGTCCACTTCAAAAAGAAGCCCTTCATAAACTTGGAGCTGGAGCTTCTGCTCATGGAGCCAAGGAGCTTTCTTCCAGGTGGGATGAAAATACAGGGTTTGCCCCTGGAACTGCAAAGAAAAGGGCTGGACATGAGCACTGACTAAATTAACTCTTGTCTTAGAGCCCAGAAAGAGTCCAAAGAAAGGGCATGAAGATGGTGAGGGATCAGGAGGGGCCATATGAGGAGTGGCTGAGGCCACTTGGGTTGCTCAGCCTGGAGAAGAGCCTGAGGGCAGAGCTCTGGGGGGAGCAGGGACAGCCCCCAGGGAATGGCTGGAGCTGTGTCAGGGCAGGCTCAGGGTGGATCTCAGGGAAAGGTTCTTCCCCCACAGGCTGGTTGGGCACTGAACAGGCTCCCCAGGGCAGTGGGCACAGCCCCAAGGCTGCCAGAGCTGCAGGAGGGTTGGGACAACGCTCTGAGGGACAGGGTGGGATTGTTGGGGTGTCTGTGCAGGGCCAGGGGTTGGACTGGATGATCCCTGGAGATCCCTTCCAGGTCAAGATAGTCCATGATTCCACAATCTTCCAGAGTGCTCAGCCAGAGCAGTAGCTGCTGCCTCCCTTTAAGAAGACACGTCTGGTTAAGATCATCCACAGCTTCCTCCAAAGCAAGATTTAAAATAGGAGCCCTCCCCTTCAAAAAGTCAGCTTTGTTTAGCAGTAAAATTGATTAATTACTGGAAGGGATAAAGAAAACAAAGCCCTCTGTTGATCCCACGGGGTCAGACCTGCTGTGTGGCAGCGACTCTGCAAACAACGGGTGCCTTCACCTTTCCCTGCCCTCATCCCACTGCGCTGCTCCCGGGGAGAAGCTGAACAGCTTTGGACCTCCAGGGGCCATCTCCTCGCTCTTGCCTGGTTCAAGGGAGAGGAGCATCACCCAGACTAGCTACAACACGGAGTATCAGCTGCTCAGCACGAGGGCAGGCGAGGACAGGAGCTGCAGCCGGAGCCTGCTCCTGCACGCGAGTGCTGTCAGCTCTCATCCCTCCTCCCTGGCACGCAGGGAATGAGACAGGACAGCTCTGATGTGACCTGGCATGGGCCAGAGATACTCGGGGCACTGTCAAAACTCTGACTGGTTCCAAGTGGCATCGGCCCCCCGAGAGCTGAACATCTCACCTGAGGCATCTCCGCTCCGGCGCTGGGCACGGGAGAAGGAACCTG
>NW_020956549.1:90905-192874 GCF_003031625.1 Empidonax traillii
CTCCTCCCTGGCACGCAGGGAATGAGACAGGACAGCTCTGATGTGACCTGGCATGGGCCAGAGATACTCGGGGCACTGTCAAAACTCTGACTGGTTCCAAGTGGCATCGGCCCCCCGAGAGCTGAACATCTCACCTGAGGCATCTCCGCTCCGGCGCTGGGCACGGGAGAAGGAACCTGGGAAAAGGAAGGAAGGAAGGAATCCCCTTCACCTCACACAGCTGCTTTGGGATCAGATGGGTGGTGGAATCGCTGATTTTCCCCCTTGGCTCTCAGGAGAGCCCAGGGCACGGCTGATTTTCAGATGGCTGAGGTCAGCAGTGGTGAATTCCCCCCGGCAGGATGGCTGGGATGCTTCCCGTAGTATTCATTGTGTGTTTTATCAGAAAAACACCGCAGGATTTCTCTCCTCTTTCCCTATGCCTGCCTGTGCAGGCTCTGAGCGTGATTAACCTAGAAAAGCTCCTTGCAGTGTTCAGCAAAGGCAGGATAAGTTTAGGAAGGCATCAGATAGGAAGCATCCCTGGAAGCCGGTGGGTGATTCGGGTGCACGGCTTGGTGTGTTGGAGCTCTGCCCTCACAGGGCACAAGGGTCGACTCATTCACTGCTGTTTGGGCAGCTCAGCTAAATCCACAGATGGAAAAAAAAATCAATACTTGGGTGTGAGATCATAAAATAGTCTCAAAAGAGTGAAAAAAACCGCACTCTGATACTCCTGTGGGAGCTCAGCTTCATCAGGACTCATAAAATCCCCACTTGAGCCCGTGGCAGAGTGTTAATTATTTTCCTGCCTATTAGAGCCGTGTGTGTAATTGCTCAGCCCCTCCTTAGCAGGGTTAGCAAAGTGCTCTCCCAGATGGCACCTTCTCTTTTTTTTTTTTTTTTTTCCCCTGGATTTCATCTAGACACAGTCACTTGGAGACTGGATCCAAGTTCTCTACTTAACATAGTGTCAAAAATCATTGCTCATCAGATGATCCCCTTCCCCTGGGCCACTGATGCCAGAAGAGTTTGCAGTGTTGCCTTGGGAGAACTCCAGGGTTTGTGAGCTGATTTGTTTCCCTTTTCTCCAGAAAATCATCCCGAATTTCATATCTTTTCTAGGAAGATTAAGCAGCATTCTGACAGCTGAGTCCCCTCTCAGTACAGGATTCCCAGGAATTGCTTCGCTCTGGGTGAGATCCAAGGCCAGGGCTGTTCTTAGATGCTGTTTAATTAGTTCCCAAGTTCTTTTAGTGCAAGTGCAGATCTACATAAATTAGGTATAATAATCCCCATAAGCACTTTTGTAAGGAACAGAGGTTTGGAAGGCCCCTGCCTCATGGCACAGATTCCCACCTTCCCTTTGGACCTGTACTTCTCCTCCCTTCTCTGTTTCTTCCTTTTTTTTTTTTTTACCCTGTCTTCAGCTTTTTTTTAACCTTGTTTCTTGCTATGTCTGGGTCTGGATCTCCACCCAAATGACCCATGGCAAGAGGGGTGGGAATAAAGGGGTGGCTCCAAACACCTCATGGCAAGGGATGTGGGAATAAAGGGGTCAGGTGACTCAAAATACCCCGTGGCAAGAGGGGTGGGAATAAAGGGGCTGGGTGACTCAGACCCTTGTGGGTGGCTCAGACACCTCCTGGGTGACTTGGACCCTCCTGGGTGACTCAGATCCCTCCGTGGGTGGCTCTGCCACCCCCCAACTCCACGTGCCCTCACGGAGAGCAAAGATGCTGCTTTTGTTTCCTCTGCAGCCCCCAGAGAGGCTGCAACGCCTGGGCTTGACTCCTTGATGGGTTTCAGCTGCTGATCACACCCCAAAAGCGCCTGCAAACATAAAGCAGTGGTGAAAGCACAGATTTAATCACGCCGGGGAAGGGCAGAGGGGCCATTTAGCAGCTCCAGAAAAGCCTGCGAAGGACCAGCTTTCCTCAGACTATCGGTCCTTGGGGAACAATAGCACATGCAATATTCAGTGGGACATGGAAAAGCAACACAGAGAGAGCCATAAATATCTCCAGGAGAAACCTCACTGATGGAGATGGTGAAGCTGAGGAGGATCAGAGGGTTGGGAAGGCTCTGTTGGAGCCACCGCGCCTCGAGACCTTCACTGGCTCCCTCCAGCTCGGGCTTACAGTGGGAGAGACCCACGGCCCTTCCCCACCCCATGGTGGGGTTTGGGGCATCAGGAGGGTTCCCAAGCCCTGGAATCTTTGTGGGGAGCAGGAGAGGCCAGAAGGGAGTGGGCACATGGGGCAGGCAGAGGAGCCCAGCACAACCCTAATCTCATTACAGTATTTTCCATAACATTACAACATGGACATAATTATTACAGGATTTTCCATTACCCACTGTGTAATTGAAAACTTGCTGGGAGAAACAGTGTCAGGTTCCCTAAATGAAAGTTATGCCTTTTACTTCCCAAAACCCCCCAGTTTCTGATTATTCCCACTCCCTCCCTCCTGGATCCTTTTGCTGGTGTCTCCTCCCTTGCTCAGCCCTTTGGTGGCCATAAAGTGTCTTCATTTCTGCATTCAGCATTGCTTAATCCCCTCCAGAGGGGTTATAAAGTGCCATTTTTCATGGTTGTTGTTGCCTTTGCACCGGTGGCTGGGTGGCTGTGACCGTCCCAGGACTCCTCCCAGGCTGCAGCAACTCACTGGGAATATGGATATACAGTGTGGATTGGGATGAGCTGTATGAGGCACAGGGTGGTGACTTGGGGGGATTTCACCTCCTGAATTTCCAGCCATGCATCCCCCTCCTCAGCTCTGCTCTGTGCCCAGGCTGAGGGTCCTTCCCAGTGACCCCCTTGGAAAGGAGGGGGGAAAACTCACCCAGCAGTGCCAAAGAACTCCAGCTGAGGGTTTTGAGACTTGCTGAGGTCCAGGGGTGAGGAGCAAAGCCTCGCACTGGAGAGGGCTGGGCTGCTTTAATTGCAAACAGAATCACTGGCTCGGCTCCCAAACGCCTGCGCTCCCAGCCCGGCTGCAACACCCCTGGATCCAAACCTGTCCCGAGCCAGCCCCATCTCCCAGTGACTGCTCCACATCTGGAGGAGCAGCTTTGGGATGTTTCTGCCCAAGAACCAAAGCACAGGACGGAGCAGGGAAAGGCTGGGCTGTCCTTCCTCCAGGAGCGCTCGTGCCAGGCTCCTCTGGGCAAAGCGAGTTGGGCGGCCAGAGCAGGAGGGAAGGTTGGCTTTGCTCGCCTGCTCGTTAACATGTGGGGTTGATTAAGCACGAGGAAGGGCAGGGGCCTGGCAGGGAGAGCCTCTGTGTGTGTGTGATCACGGTGCAAACCATTCCCAGGGGTTGCTGCCGGGGGTAACAATCACCGGACGGAGCAGAGCGGAGCGTGCTCGGCTGGCACAGCCCGGCTCTCTCCATCACTTCCAGCGGCACAATGTGGGCACCTTTTCCCCTCTGCCAGCCCTGGGCACAGGCAGAGTGTTTGGGGGTGTTCACACAGTGGGTGTGGGGATGGTGGTGGGGAATGGAACCGTCCTGGTGCCGCTGGTTTGTTTTGTGCCCCATCTCTCAGTGCACAAAGCGGGGTCAGGAACACCAGGATGTCTCTTGTGGTGTATTTAGAGCACAGGTTTGATGAGGAGCGGCTGAGGGAGCTGGGGGGGCTCAGCCTGGAGAAAAGGAGGCTCAGGGGGGACCTTCTCACTCTCTGCAACTCCCTGATAGGAGCGGGGAAACTGGGGGGAGTCGGGCTCTGCTCCCAGGGGACAAGGGACAGGAGGAGAGTTGTGCCAGGGGAGGTTCAGGCTGGATATTAGGAAACATTTCTTCATGGAATTTCTTCACCACCAGCCCTGGCACAGCTGGTGAGTGGTGGAGTCCCCATCCCTGGAGGCATTTAAGAGATGTGTAGGAGTGGCACTTGGGGACATGGGGCAGTGGTGGCCTTACCAGAGCTGGGGGAAAGGTTGGACTCCATGATCTTAGAGGGCTTTTCCAACCTGAATGATTCTGTGATTCCATGATTTAAGCCACATTCCCAGATCATAGAATGGATTGGGTGGAAAGGGACCTTAAAGCCCATCTCATCCCACCCCCTGCCGTGGGCAGGGACACCTTCCACTAGTCCGGGTTGCTCCAAGCCCCGTCCAAACTGGCCTTGGACACATCCAGGGATGGAGCAGCCACAGCTTCTCTTGGCAACCTGTGCTGGTGCCTCCCCACTCTCACAGGGAAGAATTCCTTCCCCCTGTCCCACCTAACCCTGCCCTCTGGCAGTGGGAAGCCATTCCCTGTGTCCTGTCCCTCCATCCCTTGTCCCCAGTCCCTCTCCAGCTCTCCTGGAGCCCCTTTAGGCCCTGGAAGTCAAAGATCCCACCTCCCCATCTCACCCTGTTTCCCGAGCCTCTGCAAACCCACACAGGGAAATCCCCCACAGTGGCAGCTCCTGCCTTCTCCCCGATCTCATTCCCTGTCCCTGGAGCCCTCTGGCTCGGGCGGTTCCACCCGGCTGAGCTCCAGCTGGCAGTTCCATTTCTCTGGCTGCCTTGAGTGCCTGGCAGGTTACATTACTCTTTAAGTGAGTGAGGCTCCTCCAAAATTCATGTTCTCCCAGCAGTGCCCGCAGGCTGGCACTGGTGAAACTTGTGCAGCATCCCAGCCTGTGGTTCCCAGTGACCTCCCCCAGTCACTGCTGTGGGATGCTGAGATTCCTTCGTAGGTTTTTCCTGCTAAATATGGAGAAGTGGGGTTACAGCTTCATCACTTTTTTTGTATCCCATCAGCTGGGGTTCTGCTTATCTTCATCTAGAAAATAATGTATTAAAACATATTCATATATATAATATATACCTGTTGCTAATAGTTATTTCAGCTGAGGTCAAAGTGCAGTCCCTCATTTCATGTGGGGGCTGGGAAATCCAATTAAGAGTTCTCTATCCTGCCAATAATCATTAAACAAGTGCTTTTATTAACCAGGGCAGCTCCATTTCTGATTAGCATCAGCAGGACCCAGAGGTGACGAGCAAGATGGCAAGTGATGGGACCCTGCATTAATTGGGCAATATCCTGCACTGGGACTTCTGCTCTGGGATAAAAAACTGAGGTGTTCCAAGGGTGTGTTGCAGGCTGGAGGGAGGGAAAGGAAACTGGGAATTTTATACCCCAGAACCCACAGGGCATCAGCAAAGCAGAGCTGGGACCTGCTCTGAGTCCCGTCCAGGAGCCACAGCCAAATCCACGCTGCTGTTGGCTCCCAGTGCTCCAAAACGAGCATCCCTAATCATTGCCCCACGTCCCCAGTTCATCCCACTTCCAGTGCTCAACCCCACTCAGAGCCCGAGCGGGACCCAAACCAGGCTGGGGGAGATGCCTCCAGCTTTCCTGCACTGCAGGAGGGGACATCAAAGGCACCAAACCCCTGCCTTGGCCGTGTCCTGCCTCAGCCACTCTCCCCCCTCTCCCAGTTTGCATCATGGAAAATGATGGGGCTGCAGCCGAGGCCGCTGGCGCAGCTCCATCAGCCGCTCGGTCCCTCCTGCCTGCGGCGCCCGAGACACGAACACAAGTTCCTCCTCTGTCCTGGGAGGGGGCATTTTTTCCCCTCCCTCCCCTGGTGCTGCATCACTTCCCCTCCTCAGGAGTTCAGCTGCTCAGGAAACAAGGAAAGCCGGCGGAAGAAACCGCTGCGTTTTCCTCCTTCCTTCTTGTCCACCAGCCAGAACCAATTAAACCCACGGGAGCTCAGCTCTTTCCCTCCTTCCCTTTTTAATTTCAGACCCCCTGGCAAGAGGAGACATGATAAAATGTGAGATTAAATGCCTAATGCCTGGGATTTGGGATTACAGGGGCCAGGCTGGGTGGCTGGAGGTAGAAGGATGTGTCTGCTTACAGGGAGGTTTGGGCTGGTGGTGCCTCCCCACGTCTCCTCTCTCATCTGTGGCATCAAAAGGGCAGTGCAAGTGTGAAACCCCTGCCCAGATCCAGCCCAGAGGCGTTCCAAAGGGAAAGACATCACTCATGGGAGGGGATTTCTGTGCAGGGCTGGGGGGTGAGGGCCAAAATCACCCCCACGGCAGCCTGTGGGGCCAAGGCTCTTGGGTTTGGAGGCAACAACATTGACTAACCCCTGTCACAAACCAGCCATACATCATCCTGCCATCCCATCTGCTCCTCAATCCGTAGGGGAGAGTTTCAGGCTTTGATGGCTGGAAAAGATGCTGCTGATTTATTCATGGTCACTTCCCACACATTAGCATTAAGAGCTCTCCTTGCTCTCCCCTGTCTATGGAACCCACTCCAGTCCCTGCTTGGCCTTCCCTGGGAAGGTCAAGCACACTGAGATGCTCCAACCCAAATAATTTCCTGGGAATAACTGGTGTGCTGGGTTTCCACCCCCAGCATCCGACCTTTCCCGTGGGGAGGGAGAAGGATGCCCACAAATGTCCCCTCTCTGTTTCTTCTTCCTCTTGTTCCTCTCACTTAAAAGAAGAAATTGCAAGGATGGAATTGTGGAAGCTCTCCACAGCTTTCCTCCCAGCTGCTCCCAGCCCACACCATATGGCTGGCAGGCTCTACTCCTGCTTGCTTTTGGGTGGAAAAATGCCCTTTGGGAGGAAATTTGTCATTTGGGTGACTCCCTGCCCCGTGTAAAACCCCTGGCTTCAGATGAGGTCACCAACCTCAACTCACTGAGCAGCCAAGAGTTCCCAGGACCTTCCCAGGGGAGGGGAAATGAGGTGTCCGAGGTGAACCCACGTGTCTGAGCTGGATTGAGGGCAGTGAGTTCCCTGGAAGTCGCTGTTAAATGCCTGGGTGCTCCTGCCCTTCCTGCTCCAAACCCATCCCCCTGTCCAGCCCCACACCTCCACCCGTGTCCAGTTTGTTTTACCATCATCACCTTAAACATGACCAGGGTGCAGCTCTGGCCCTGCTGCCGGACTGGTGTCCCTGGGGAGTGGGAGAGGAAGGATTTGGGGGGCTGTGCTGGGTTCTGGTGCTGTAGGGCTGAGATCCCTGCCAGGACCCTCGGGGGGCTGCCCTGCTGTCAGGTGTGTGGGAGCATTCTGCATCCTCCCAGTCCCTGGAAAGTAGGAGATGCTCTCTGTGTGCAGTGGTTCCATGTCTGTGAGGTGATGTGGGTGGGGGGGATCTGAATCTGTCGAGGAAAGGGCTGCAAAGGATGAGTTTGTATCCAGGGATGAAGCCGATTATTCCAAATCAACAAAAGCTTTGTGGTTGAGGTTGGGCTCGTCTCCTTTTCCAAGGGATCTCTCCCATGTCCATCCCCCTCCTGAGGTCTCAGCTCCCTCCCTGCCTGTGCCCTGAGATGTTATTTGAGGCAGGGATGTGGATAAATGCAATAATGCTCCAGAGATGCTGAGATGCAGCTGATGGGCTGAGGAGCAGATAACTGTGTTAGTGCTGAGGCACTGCCCAGGCTCCTCCTGCTCCTGCCTGACCTCGGGAACCAGCTCTAAAGCACAAGAAAAGGCTGTGGATGTTGCACTGGGTGACTTCTTTAATATTATTTTTATGACATTGCTAATTCTTTAGAGGTTTGGTGGCAGAACCAAAACCTTCTCTGGAGCTGCTGGGGGAGCTGATGCTCAGACACAGCGAGAGACACCATTTCCATGAGGAGATATTGGGAAAGGCACGTCTCTGCTTTGGGGATATTTGCTGTATTTGGGGAATGCTCAGGTGTCTGAAATGCCTATTTAATGTCCTCAGCCTGTAGATCAGGGCAGGTGAGGGGACATTTTCCTCCCGTGGCTGCCCCAAATCCCCGAGTCCTGCAGTTTTCCTTGTGTGGTGGAGTGGGAATATTCGACTTTTTTGTCCCCAGAATGGATATCAAAGCATTTTGTGAAGGGGCCTTTGCTACAGGACAGCTCCATGTCCCACTAGGGGAACAAGGACGTTGCCAGACCCCACAGTATCACCTGGGAGTGCCCCTCCGTCAGGCTGAGGGCAGGTGACAGCCCTCTCCCCCTGCAAGCTGCTAATGAGGGTGTGATTTAATGAGGGAGGGGACAAAGAAGGAATAAGGGAGGTGCAGAGGGGTCGGGGAGGTGGATCCTAGCTGGGCTGGGGGCGTGGGGAGGGCGATGCTTTCCCAGCGTGCTCCATCCCTTCGGAGCACCGATGCCTGGAGGGCTCCTGCATCTGCAGACGTCACCCCATCGACCACGTCCTGTGAGCCGACAGCGAAGCTCCTGTTCTCCCCCTTTTGAGCTCGTTCCTGCAGCGATGAGCTCAGCAGTTCAATTAAACAGGGTCTGAAACGCATCTCCCTCGGTGTGGGTTCAAATTCGGCCCTGGTGGATCCCTGGGATTGCCCCTGGGATTTGCCCTGTCGGATGAGGCAGCGTGAAGACCCCTCACCTCTGCCCCGTGTGCCATCAGCAACAGCCCAGCTTGCCCCAAATCCTTCCCTTCCCGCTCTGGCAAAGCAAGAGAGGCTTGAAAATCCAAATTACCTCCCCCCCCCCACCAAGAGCCATGTGGAGCTGGAAACGTTATGGCTCGTTTTGAAATGAAAAGGCAATCTCAGAATATTGCATTTCGGTGAAACATCCCATCCCAGCCTTAGCTGAAGCACTTCAGCTTTTATTTCTGTTACTTCAACATTAGCAAGCACTAATGCTTAGTAATTTAGGATATAACTGAAATGACAAACCAGAAAAAGAAAAACACTTTGATGCAGAAAACTCTGTGAAATCTGGAGAAGAGCTGGAAGGATGGGTCTTTTGGTGCATTTTGGGATAATTCTTCATGTTCACTCTTCCCATCAGGAACTGGATCTTGATCCCTTGTGTGACCAAGCAAAGCAAGTAATGACCAGAGGCAGCTGCTCCAGAGGAAAAGACCCCTCTCCTGAACACTTCTGGCTGCTTAAAGTGAATTCTGGCTGCACTGACCCCAGTCTGAGCCACCCACCTGGGTGGTGGGTACATAAATGGTGGGATCAAGCACCATCTAGTTAATGATTGTGTTCTGCTTTAAAGAGACAAGGGGTGAATTTAAACCCACCTCAGATCTCCTCCCCTGTGCTGTCAGAGCTGGAAATGCAACAGCCAAGTGACTCCTGGCAAGTGCTGGCCCTGGGTCTCCAGCCTCTCTCACTCTTCCTCCTCCTCCTCCTCCTCTCCCCAAGTGGCTGCTGGAGCATCAGGAATGTAGATGAAGCAGGCAATGTCAACTTCCCAAATATTTTCGGTGTTTCTGTGGGCTTTCAGTCACATAAAACTCCACAGAGCTCTGCTTTGGCCTGGAGTTACCGGCTTGACGTTCCCTTCGAGTGGAAATCGCTGGGATTTGGTTGTTTTTCGGGAAGAGGAGTTGGTTACACAGAGCTCTGCACCCGCCAGCCCGGCCAGGAGAGGAGGGATTGCTTTACATGGCAGTGGAGGAGAGATCCCTCAATCAGATCCCACCTTATCTCCTGTACAAGTGCCACTGGCTGGACAATAAAACACAGCATGACAGGATGTGTCCAACACCGGAAAAGTTCGCGAAACGGCGACATAAATCACCAGGGAGAGACGAGGCATTTAACTTACAGCTCTGGAGATGAATTAAAACTCACTCATTTTGTAAATTTGCTTAACTCGTATTAATCTGTGAAAATATGCAGCTTTTCTTCTACATGGAGACGGATGACATTTCCAGAGCTCGAGTCTCGGGGCTTTTCCAAGTTCTTATTGAAAAGCCGGAGATAATTACTTTTGCAGGGACATAAAGATAATGACTCCACATTTACAGAACATGATTAATAACAAGTCTGTTTGTATTTACAGTTGGTTCACTTACCCCTGAAACGGGGCCACCTCCGAAGCAGCCCGTGGAGCTTTTATCCCACGGCGCTGGGAATCTGGTGCTGTGGTTATTTCCAGGCATCATACCAAAAAAAAAAAAAAATCTCTCTGAAAGCCACTTTGGGAAGATGCTGGCTCACCCCCCTCCTCTTGATGCCTTGTCCAAATCTCCTTCCCTGCCTGCCTTGGCTCTGGTGGATGGGGAGATGGGGTGGATCCCCCTTATCCCTGCAGCAGCCTGGTGAATTTTGGGGAAGCTCTGCTCCAGAACCTCCTTCCTGAGCCCCCTCCTCTCTCTCTGCTGTCACTTTTGTGCCCAGTGGGTTCTTTTCTCCTCTTCACTCCTCTGCTGCCCTGGAAGGAGGTGATCCCACTGTCTGCAAGGACACAGGAGGAACCTTCCCACTGGATGAAAATTGGATGGAAGCTGGATAGAAGCCCTAGTGCCCTGTAAGCATCAGCTGCCAGCAGCCTGGGAAGGGATTGAGGTGTGATTCCTCAGGCAGGGATCACTTCCAGCCACAATCCACCTCTCCCAGCTCGAGGGGTCGGGCAGTGTCACCGAGAGTGGACAAGCCCCGGCACTCCGGGCACATCCCTCGGCCAGAGGAGACCTCGCTGCTCAGCCCTTCCCGCTGCCCAAAATACCTCTGCGGGCCGAGCCCCCGCTCTGGCAGGAGGCATTCCCTGCCCATCACCTCCAGCACAGGTCGGGAGCCGCCTCTGCCAGGTCGGAGCCACCCCGGAGGCTCCTCTTTCCCCTCTGTGCTGACGGGGAAGGCTCCGCAGCCTCGCGAGCCGGTGCCAAATCCCTCTCCAACAGCTGTATGTTCTCCAGCATGAGTCATCCCCACCCCGAGCTTTCAGCCTCTCCATAACAACATTCCTTCTCTCTGATCTCAGATCCTGGCTGTGATCACTCCCTGTCTAGTTCTCCTTCCTCCATCCACATGGTCCCTCCTGCCCAGGCTCGGTCCCCAGCCGAGGCAGCAGAGAGCAGAGGAGGCTTCTCCAGGATCACCAGAGCTCCAAACACGTTGGATTCAGATTCCCTTCCTCCCCAAAAATTAAGAGGAGGTGCCCAGCTACCATGAGATCCACCTTTTCTCTCTCTGAAGAGAGACAATGATGTCGACTCTCTTTCAGACTCTATTTTGTTGTTCCTCCCCATCCCAGACGTGTCTGGAAGAGCCACCACTGCCACCCTGTCCCAGAGCTTTGGAAAAGTGCTCTGAGTCCTTGGTCCTGCTGTGCCATGGGCTCTGCTCCAGCTCCTCCTCCCTGAGCTCCCTCCTCTCTCTCCACCACCACTTTTGTCTCCAGTGGGTTCTTTTCTCCTCCTCACCCCTTTGCTCCAACAAAGGGAGGTGATCCCGTTGTCTGCAAGGAGACAGGAGGAATCCCCATCCCCACATCCCTATCCCGACAGCTTCCACCTCAGGAAGGGTGGAAGATCCATGCTGAGCCCTTCCTCTCCTTTGTGAACTTGTCCCCTGCAGGGTCCAGCTTTAACCCCTGGAGCTGCCCTCTCCCTTAATCCTGCCTCCAGCATCTCTCCTCGTGGGTCCCCAGGGAGATCAGACAACTCAGAGCATCACTGCTGACCCATGGCAGGAAAACTGCAGTGGAGCAGGATGCTGTGCAGGGATGGGCAGTGCCGCTGGCGTGGTGGGCTCTGCCAGCCCTGTGCTGCCAACTCCCTGTCCTGCCCACGCTGCCAAGCCACCGACCCCTGCCCCGAAAGCCAAACTCCCACCGCTTCCCCCTCCGGCTCTTTGGCCGGCTCTGCCTGGCACAGGCACAGCCTCTGAATAGAAATCAGATTTTGCTCAAAAAGCATTGATTTCTTCTGCATCATGGAGTGCCCAGATGGGTCCCAGTGGCAGCGGAGGGAGACCTTGAACAGCACGAGAAGCCAAAGTGAAATCCCGCTTGTCCCTGGGCAGTTGGGTTTGTTGCCTGGAAGGCCTGGATGGGGGAGGCATCACTCTGCTCCTGCCGTGCAGATGGCACCTTGGACCCACAGCTGTAATCCCTCTCCTTTCCCTTCACTCAAGAAGCTTCAAAGGTTCCCAAAAGCTGTTTTAAGTGAGCCTGGGAAGGGGGGGAGGGAAAGCCAATTCCATGCAGAATTCCTCCAGAACTTTATTTCCCTCATCATCAACCCACTGGATGATGCTCCCCTGCCAGAGGCAGGTGAGGAAACCAATGTCCTGCACCTCATTTCTGAGCTTTAGCCCTGAAAACCTTTCCCAGGCGGTGCTCCCTGCCACAGAGACATCCAACTGGATCCTGGATCTGTATTGTGGGGTGCCAGTGGCAAAGTCCCACAGGGAATTGCAGAGTTGTTTTGTGGCTCCCTGGGGAGAGCAGGGGTCTGGTTTGATGCTCTGAGATTTTCCACAACCACGGGGAAGGGAAAACGTTTTTAATTAAAGGCTGAGAAAGAGCCTCTGCCTGCAGAACATCCCGGGCCTGGGGAGAGGCAAAGTGGAATCTCCGCAGCACTTACTGGAGTGTTGGGGTGGGAATGTGCTGGGGAAAGTTTGGATCTGCTGTCTCAGTGTGTTGGGATGTGCCACCAGTGGTTGTAGCTGTGGGATGCTGAATCCCCAGTGGGAATTGGGATGTGGGAATGAGGATGTGGGCACAGAGAGGCAGGGATGGGGATGTGGGCATGGGAATGAGAGGATGAGGATACAGGGATGGGAATGCAGAGGTGGAGATGCAGGATACGGGGGAGGAGATGAGGGGATGGGGATGTGGGGATGAGGATGGGGATATGGATGTGGGAATGAGGGAATAGGGATGTGGGGTAGGGGTGAGAGGACAGGGATGTGGGGATAGGGAGGTGGGGATGCAAATGAGGGGATGGGGATGTGGGGACAGGGATGTGGGGATGGGAATACTGTGCCATGGTCCCTGGGGCTAGCAGAGATCTGTTGTATTTTTGGAGAGTTCAGAGGAGGAGAAACAAAGTGCCTGGAGGAGAAAGTGCCTCTGGAACCTGCGCTAGCGCTGTCTGGGGGGGCTGCAGCAAACGCCTCCACTGCCAGGATTAACGTGGGATAATGCTTTATCCCAACTGCTGAACTCCCTGTGCTGGAAGAGGGAAACCACTGCAGCCCCAGCCCTAGGGCAGGCTGGCCTGGCTGGAACCGGGATCTGCTGGTGCACTGCAGGCTGGGGGGCCGGGGGGCTGTGCCCAGCGGGTGGAGAAGGGTCTCTGGGCTCTGAGTGTTTCATAAGATCACGGAATTATGGAACGGTTTGGTGGGAAAGGACCTTAAAGACTATCCAGTTCCAACCCCCAAGCCGTGGGCAGGGACACCTTCCACCGGAGCACCCCCGGCCCATCCTGCGGGGGGGTTTGGGGTCCCCGCTGGGCGAGGGGACCCGCGAGCGGGGCGGGGGAAAGATCCCAGCCCGGCCCCCTCCATCCCCCGCCGCTCCCGGCCCCGCTCGGAGCCGGGAAAATCCCAAATCCCACCGATCCCTCGCGGCGATCGCAACTTTCCCACGGCCGGCAAGCGGCTCCCGAGCCCCTCCGGAGCCCGCACCGGGTGGGGCACGGGGGGGTCCCGTCCCGTCCGTGTCCCCCCCGCCCGAAGCCGCCGCGCTCCGCCCCCCGCGGGGCCGGGGCGGGACCCGGGGCCGGGCGGAACCCGCCGCCCCCCCCGCCCCGAGCACAGACGTCCCGGCGGCGGCGAGCGGGGAACCGGGAATCGGGATCCCACCGCCTCCCGCCGCTCCATGGCCCCGGCCGCGGCGGCGGAGCCCAGCGCCCGCAGCCCCCGGGGCCCCGGCCCCGGCCCCGGCTCGGAGCGGCGGCCGCCGGTGAGTGCGGGGACAGCGGGGGACGGGCGGGGCGGCCGAGGGGGGGATCCGGGGGGGACAGGGAAAGGACAGGGGTATGGATGTGGACACGCGGCGCCGGCCGTGCACATCCCCATCACCCCCGGCACACAGAGCCCGGGCGGGATGCGCGCCGGGCACCCGCGGACACGGAGCGCCCACGGACACGGAGCATCCGCGGGCACCGGGAATTCGTATGGGCATTCGTGGGCGCCAGGCACGTGGGGACACCCAGCACCCGCGGACAGGGAGGGCCAGCGGGCACACAGCACCCCGCTGGCCCCGGGCACCCACAAGGCAGGCCCTGGGCACCCGGGGGGGATCTGGGCATTCACGGGCATCCACGGGCACCAGGAACCCACAGACACACTTGAGGACCTGTGGGCACCACGAGTCCAGGAGCACCCGGCACCCATGAACAGACACTGGGCACCCACAGATGGATACCGGGCATCCAGGGACACTGGGCACCCACGGACACCCAGCACCCATGGACAGACCAGGGCCATGGACCACGAGGCACCCACGGGCACAGAGCACGCACAAGACACAACCCCACACAAGGCAGGGACACCCCAACACACACAGCCTGGTGTGCACAGATGTGCACACACACACACACTCGTGTGCGAGCCCACACATGGACACACACACCCTCACACAGCCAAAATCCGGGAGTGGGGCACAGCTCCCCAAATCCCAGCCCTCTGTGCACTTCCCAAGGCTCCTGGAGGAGGGTTTGGAGCGAGGAGCAGCCTCGCAGCTCATCGCCACTAAGGGTTTAACGTAGATACTGGAGAGAGGAGAAGTGGGTGGAAATTATCCCGATAGCTCCTGGAATTTGGGATTGGGAGGGCCTGTGGGCACAGGGGGCTCAGCTTTGTGACGTGGAGGGGGGAACAACCACAGCAGGATGCAAGGCTCCCTCTCGCCTTCAAGGCGGGTTTGGATCCTCAGTCATGAAATCAGGGAGATGTGACTTTTGCAGGGTAGAGAGTGGGGGAGATGGGGCATTTGAAAAGCTGGAAGCAAGAGTGATGCCAGCTGGGAATACAGCTGGGAATTGCATTGCTTGCAGGCCGAGTGGGATGTGGGTCCATGGGACTGTACCCACTGGGTAACTTGGGCCGTCCTTGGGAGCAGGGAGGACTTGGCAGCCCCCTGGACTCCATCCCTCCCTCCTTCCCTCCACGCTGGCAGGGATTTTTCAAAGGAGCAGCAGGGAAGGTGCCAAATTCAGGAAGAGTTTGGTTCTAATTCCCTGGAAATCCCAGCCTACGGATTTTTTTTTCCCCCTCTCCTTCCTTTTCTCTTGACCGTGAGGATTTGCAAGGTGCCAGGTGCCCAGCCATCCTGCACTGCTTCCCAGAGGCAGGAATTCTCCCAGGAAATCCCCCTGAGCCCCCCAGTCCTCCCCCTCCTCCAAGCGAGCAAAGAGCTGCCATTAGAAACCCGCTCTCCGTTTAAATTTAGATGCCTGCATTATCTTGAATTTGGATTTATTAATTATTTGCATCTGGTTCCTATCAAAAAAAAAAAAAAAAAAAAAAAGTTGAGCAATGCAGATGTCCTGATTTCGGCATGGGCTTGGGGGGAAGAAACACCAAATCCGCGGCATTTCCATTGTCTCCTTAAACAATGGCCCATCAGAGCAGCCGGGAATTGTGATCCCGATCCCATCGCAGGGGTCTGACACGAGTTAAAGCATCGTGCAAGTTGCGTGAGCTCCTCTCCACGGGTGACTGCAGCTCATTTCCCAGCCGGAGAGATTAGTCTAATTAGCAGAGCAAATCTGGGTAAGGCAGGCTCTGGTAATTAGTAATCAGTGGGATGTTTCCACGCACTTTCTTTGCCTGAGGGGTAGGAGAAGAGTTTAGAGCGTGGCCCCGTTTTTTGGGAGCACGGAGGACTTTGGAGAAGTCAAGGTGAATGGAGGTGGAACCGCTGGTGGCACTGGTGGCTCTCACTCCTCTCATCCCCTTTGCCCATCAGGACCTTCTCACCTGGGGGAGCCCAGGGGTGGAAAGCAAAAGACCTGTGTGACCCCAAACCACCCCAGCACCCCCTTTCCCTGTAGCTGCTTGTCCGGGATCGTATTCCAAGTGACAGTGGTGGCCCTGGTGGCTCCTTGGCTGTGTCTGGGATGTGTGACCTGAAGATGGGAAGCTGGCACGATGCTTCTCCACAGCCTGGCAGGGTGTGGAGGTGATGCTTCCGTCAGCAGGTGCTTGGTGGGGATGGTTGTGTGTTAACACTTCCTCTATCCCATCCTTGACCTGGGAAAACCAGGAGGAAAACTACCATGGAGAGAGGAACAGGGGGATGTTTGGGACCCTGGGGTCATCTCACCTGGACTCTTCTGTGCTGCAGCAAAGGTGAAAATCTATCACAACCCCAGGGAGAACCAGATGTGAGACCCCCCAGCCCAGGACCAGAAGGTGATTCCTTCTGAGAAGGGGGATAATCCTTCCCACGCCGTGATAATTACTATTTCTGGGTTTATGTGGAAGCTTCTATGAGGGAACTTCGTTCTGATTGATTAACGGGTGCCCCCAGCTAAAGCTGGGGCTGGAGAGACAGGTTTTGTCACCGCTTTGGGAACGCACTGGTGATGGGGTCACCCAGGGAGGTTTTATCCCTCGGGAATGAGCACAGGGGTGGCTTTGCACCTCTGGGACTGGGAGCTGCTGGTGAGTGCTGGGGTGGTGAGACCTCCCCCAGGGAAGATGCCCACTTTCCCCTATTCCTTCCCTCTGGAGATCTTCATGTGTAGCCCAGGGGAGAGAATTTGAAGTGAGGAGACAGGGAAAGGAGGAGGCACCACACAGGTGGGAATGCAGGGTCAGAGGGACACACCTCACACCGGGACTGCTGCTGCTCTCCTGCTTTGCCTCTCCTCCAGCCGGGCTGGGAGGTGGGATGGGGAGGGAACTGGTGCCTGGGTGCTGCTCCCGTGGTCCCTCCTGCCCCGTGCCGTGGGCGGCGTTGGAGGTTGGGCTGAAAGGGAGTTATTTTTAAGCTCCACATCTCGGCGCAGACTGTCATTCCCATTCTCCCCACCTTCCCGGTGGGTGGGGGAGCAGGGGAGGGCTCCAGCAGCTCGGCAAACAGCCTTGGACCCAGAAGGTCTTGGCTGCCTGGGTCCCTTTTCCCTGCCAAGGGGGAATTTGGGGGAGCTCAGCCCCCATGGGCTCCCTGGGGCTTGGAGGAGGTGGAGGGGGCTGTGCTGTGCTTGGTGCTTTGGGCGTGACCTTTGGACCTCTGAGGGCTTTGCTGTGTGATTTCAAAATCAGTTTATTCCCAAAATCAGGAGAGAGGCTGCTTTAAAGTCACAATATTTCAGGAAAAGAAGGGGGGGGAAAGAGGTGCTTTCTGTTGGTCGGGCATTTCTTGGGTGTTTCTGACATCCAGGGCAGAGTTTCTTACATCCTGCAGATGACCCACAGGATGGGATCCTGGGTGCAGGATGGGATTGTAAGCTGGAGCAGGGCAGGACAGCAATGGGAATGTTCTCCCTGGGTGTTAAATCCCTGCTGTGTGGTGGAGGCTGTTCCACCCCAAATCCCTTCCCAGGTGTGAGCCAAGAAAAATATAAAGCTCCTGGAAGGATAACTGGCAAGGAGGATAAACCTGCAAGGGGAAGGCCCTCAGAGCTTCCTGCCCTTGGCCCTTTTCCAGGAGGCATTTTTGCAACTCTCCAGCCCATCGCCGAGCTGGGTGGCACCTCCTGTGGCACAGCACCAGGGTGGCACCACCAGGCACCAGCACTGCCCCTCACCACTCAACCAGAGGGAGGTTTTGAGGCAAAATGTGATTTTTGGGAGCCTGGCATGATGCAAATTCAAGTTGGGGCAGGGGCAGAGCATCCCCAGGACACCCTTCCCAAATTCCTCTTCCCCTCCATCCAGCTCTGTTGCTGTCAGATGTGTTGGGATTTAGTGTCAAACTTTAGGAGCTCAGTCTGTGAAGGCGTTGGGAGAGGATTGGGGTGGGAGGGTGGAGCCACCCAAGTGCCTTCGTGCTGGGGGGGATTATAGAAATATTTGGGTTTATTTTAATGCCAGGCTTATTGCGGGGATTGGGAGCTTAACCTGGCAGCAGAGCAGCGCTCATCCCACCCTGGATGGCATTTACAATTCCACACTGGCATTCCTCTCCACCTGCAATCAAAACCTCCAGGCTGGTCCCAGTGAGGGAGGTGGCTGGGAACACCTGCCTGTCCCCCTGCCCTGGCAGCACCCCCAGGACCCCCATTCCTGCACTCCAAACTGTGTGTGGTGCTGCTGCTCCAATGCATTCCTGGGAATGCCGCAGCTGCAGGGTGCAGGAGGGGATGGCAGCGCTGGGTTTTGTATTTCTTTTCTTTTTTAAAAAAATTCTTTTTTTTTTTCTTTTTGGAAAGGGCTTATATAACCTTGGGGATTCTATTAATAAAAATAATGGGTTTGAACTCTGGGAACAACCAGCCCCAGCAATGAGCAAGGAAATGCTCCAAGTTCAGAATGCAGCAGCAGGGAGATAAGGGACAGGCATTCCGGGCAGGAATAGTGGCCAGAGGCTGTGGAGGGGGAGAAGGGATTCCCTGCCTGAAGGCAGATCATCAGGATCTTCCTGTGCCTCCTCCCCTACACCCCCTGTGCCCAGGGAGAAGGAGAGGAGGTGGGAAGGGGGTTGTTTCAGCCCCAGTGTGGATCTGGACCCTGTGGGAGTAGGGTGGGTGGGATGAGAGCACCTCTCATCCTCCTGCACCCATTTTTAAACATCCCAGATCCCTCAGATGAACCCCAGTCTGCATCCAGGGCAAAAGTGTGGGAAGAGCAGCCCAGGTGAACATCACCTGGATCCAAACTGTTGCCCTGGATGGGACCTGGGAGGTGCTTGTGGTCCCCAGGGGATGCTCATGGCCCCAATGGACACTGGCCTTGGCTCCACAGGAGCTTGGGGGAAAGTATTAGAAGAGATATCAGCAGATTTGGGGTTAAAGAGGCACATCTGAGGCTCAGGCCCAAAACAGGAGGTGGCTGTTGCGTGTTCAGTGTGACTCTGGGGTCGTGAGCCCTGGGGGGGTTCATGTTCTCCCCCCAGCCAGTGCCAAGAAGCCTTTGTTTTGCTCTTGTGATTTAGGGGCTCTTTCTCTTTTTAATCCCTAAGTAGCCAGCAAGGCATTTAAAAGGTTTGCTCTAACATTAAGAGAGGTTAAAGCCAAGGTGGCCATCAGAGAAAGCTGGGACATAACCTAAATCAAGGAATTTGGAGGCAAAAAATCCACAGTCTTGGGATGTGTTCAATGTCCAGTTGTTTCCATTTAATACCAAAATATTTAAAACCTCATTTTTCCATTCAGGGTGAACATTGCTTTAGGTTTATTGTGTTTCTCCTTTTACCATGTGGGATTATCAGCTTGTTTCCCAGAAAAGCTTAACACTCCCCTCAGCAGTGGCCTGGGGTTTGGGCTGGTTTGTTTGGGACTTTATTTTGTTTGTTTTTTTTTCCCCTCTTTAAATCTCCCTTATTGAAGTTGTCACAGCTTGACAGCCTTGTGCCAGGAACACGCTGTCATCCTGAAACTCATATCTTTAATTCCTTCCCTCTGATGCTAATAACACCTTAAGATGATTAAGACTTGGGGCTGGGGGGGGAGGGGGGGTGGATATAATATCTTATTTTTCTGCTGTTTGGATGCTGATCACTGACTCTCAGCACTTCATTCATCTCGGGGAGTAAAATTGGAGGGGTCACCCCCCCCTTCCTCCCGGGGGTTCTCCTTGGGTTTAGTGCCTGGGTTTTAATCGCTGAATATCCATGGCTGGGTGTTGTCCCAACGCTTTTCTTGTCCATTGGAGATGCAGTGGTGGGACAAACCCCCTGTCACAGCACCCCTTGGCTGGGGGCCACCCTGCAGCTCTCTTTGGGATGCTCCCAAGGGCAGCATTCCCGTGCTGTGGCAGTGCCAGGAGAAGCAGGATCAGGCTCGGACGCTCCGTCCTGCCCCAGCCCCAGTGCCAGCCACGGCTGGGCTCGCAGCGTGAGTGGCACAGATTCCTGTCACCAGGAGGTTATTTATGGTTTTTTAAAGATGTTTTTGGTCTGGGACGTGTTCAAGGCGTGCTTTTGCCTTCCCAGTGTGGTGGGGCAGTGCTTATCCCGTGCCCAGCTGACACTTCCTGCTGGGCTGGGCACCAGCTGCTTTGGGCAGCAGCTTCCACACCTTTTTGCTCCTCTAGGAAATAAAGGTGCTGGACAAAATCAAACCCTGTAAATCCCTGGATGTGGAGATTTGTGTTGATGTGTGCAAGGGCGGGACCCCGGGGCTGCCCTGAGCAGGTCAGGGGAAATAGGAGACAGCAGTAAATTTGGAAAAACACCTCTTTTGGCTTGAATTCCCTGTGTGTGCTGGGTTGGTGGGTGCTGTGATCTGATGGGATGTTGGTTTAGGATTTTAGGTCGTGCTTGGATCACAAGTGGGGCGTGACCAGGGAGGGCTCTGGGTGTGTGTTTGTCAGACCTTTGAGTTTCCACAGGCCTCAGTGTCCCCAGGGGATGAACAAACAGCCCCTTCCCTCACTCCTGTCGAGGGAAACTGGGTGGTGGCACCTTCTGCAGGTGTTGCAGGACTGGGTGACCCAGGACAGGTCACTTGGGCCCCGATGCCAGCCATGGCTTGGGATGTGGCACAGTGGAGTCCCGGCTGTCCTCGCTCTCTGCACAGCCCAGGGTTTTAGAGGGATGAGTCTGGGGGCTTTGGGAGCACCATTGGAGGAGGCTCCTCAGCCCTTCACAGCTCCTGAGCGGGGAGAGAGAACTGACTTGAGGAAAATGGGGAGCAAGTGGGGAGAGCAAAGCTGCTGCTCCCTGACATGGGAGGGCTGTAACGTGTGGGCTCAGTGTCCCTTGTGCTCCCGGCATCCCCGCTCCTGGTATCCCTGTGCTCCCTGTGTTCCTGCCATCCCTATGCTCCCAGTGTCCCTGTGGCCCCCATACCCCCGGCATCCCCGTACTTCCCGTGTTTCTGGCATCCCTGTGCTCCTGGTGTTCCCATGCTCCCCACGCATCCCCACGCTCCCAGTGTCCCATTGCCATTCCACGTCCCCAGCACCCTCCCATTCCCAGTGTCCCCGTGTTCCCCATGCTCCTGCCATCCCCACACTCCCAGCATTCCAGGCACACGGACACCCCCCCCCCTCCAGTGACACCCCCTCACCTTCTCCTCCTCCCACCCCGCAGGAAGAGCGGCCCAGCCGGATGAGACGATGACTGTGGAGAGCTCGGAGACCAACGGGCCCCTGCGGGAGCCGGAGCCGGGGGTGCCCAAGGCCCCAGTGCCCCCCGTGCCCTCCCGGCGCCGGGGCCACCGCCTGCGGCGCAAATCCCCCCCGGAGAGCCCGGTGAAGGGGCAGCTCCGCATGCGCTCCCCGGCCGGAGCCTTCGTCATGGTGGGCATCTCGGTGGTGCTGGTGGGCATGACCATCGCCGTGGTGGGCTACTGGCCCCACCGGGGGCACGGCGGCACCGGGGCTGGAGCGGGCAACGCCAGCGTGGCTGGGGACACGAGGAGGGAGGTGACAGCCACACGCCACGGGCCCCACAGCGAGAAGCTGAAGCTGATTGGCCCCGTCATCATGGGCATCGGGCTCTTCATCTTCATCTGCGCCAACACGATGCTGTACGAGAACAGGGACATGGAGACGCGCCGGCTCATGCAGAAGGGGCTCTACGGCATGGCCGGGGGGCTCCCCGAGGGCGCCGGCCCTGAGGACGGGCACTGCCACCGCGGGGACGGCCCCAAGGCCAACGCCGAGTGCGTGGAGGGCTGTTACCAGGTGGACCTGTCCTGCCAGCCCGGCCCTGGCAGCAAGTGGTCCGACTGCTACGGCCCCAACCGGCTCCAGGCCATGGCCGAGTTCCTGCGGCACCCGGCGGGATCCCCCGCGGCCTCCTTGCACAGCCTGCGCTCCGGCGCCTCTGCCGAGGCCAACCTCGGCCTGCCCTGCCACGCCGGGCCCGAGTCCCTGCTCTGCTCGGCCGTGGGTGCCCTGGCGCTGCCCGTCATCAAGCTCAACAACTGCCTGCTGGACGCGGCGGCGCGGGGGGCTGGCGGGAGGGTGGGCCCTGCTGAGCATCCCCCCGAAACGCCACGGCCCTCCCGGGCCCCGCTCTCCGTCGGCGACAGCGTCACACCCTGTGGCCAGCGTGGCCATGCTCGTGGTGGTGGTTGTGGTGGTGGTGATGGTCACACCATCATCGACATGGATGGCGGGTGCCCCGGGGCGGAGCTGGGGGCAGCAGATCTCGGCCCCGATGTGCAGCTCCACACCCCGGGACACTCCAAATCCCTGGACCTCGGCCGGCCGGGGGTGCTGCTGGTGGCCCCCATGAAGGACCGTAAGAACCGGAGCTGGCCCAGGCTGGACAATGTCAGCCTGGTGGGCTACGCCAAACTGGAAAGTACCGGCGAGTCCTCGGACCGGCTGCTGGAGCCCAGCGAGCCCCCGGGCCGGGCAGAGCCCCGGCCCAGCTCCTGGGTGGTGGGCACGGAGCAGGGCACGCAGGTGTGACGTCCCTGGGGACCCTGACATCACTGTCCCTCGTCCTGGCCACCTGAACCCACCAGCGGCCCCAGGATCCCCCATCCAGGAGGGGTTCGTTTTTAAGCAGATGCCAAGAGGAAGGTCCTGACGCGCTACTCCAGGGGGAGGACTCACCTGGGGTGGGATGTCCTTCCCAGTGGATGCCCTTGGCCTTACAAGCCCTCCCTCCTGGTGGCTTTTCTGGAGAAGCCCCCACTTTGAGGCGCAGTAAACTGTGGGATGGGGATGTGGGGGCAGGTGAAGCCTCACCAGCCCCTGCAGCACTTTATTTCAGTGGGGTTGGGGTGGGGGGATGTTCTGGGTGGTGGTGGCCCCTTGCCCAGTCTCAGCCCACCGGAAAATTTGCTTGCCCAGAGCACGTAAGCCCGACAGGGCTATTAAATATTACCTGGATGCCACGTGGTCCTGCCTCGCCTCCTCCTGTTCCCAAGGGGTGCTCGGGGTGGGCAGTGCCAGCAGCAGCCGGTCCAGAGGGTCCCCAAGACCTTGTGCCCCCCCCCAGGCTGTGCTGGAGAAGGGATGCTCCATAACCAGCTGCTGAATATTTGCAGGATGAGGTGATGGGCTCAAGATTTGGTGGTTTTCTGGTTTGTTTTTTTTTTTGAGAGAAGGGAAGCAAAAGCAATGCCCAGGGAGCTGCAGGCGGCCCACCCGGACTGCAGCAATTCCCAGGGCCTGTCTGTGGATCCAGGTTTATTGGTGCTGGATTTTGGTGGAATGAAGGATGCAGGAGGAAGGATGTGAAGGGGCAGGGAGGTGGGTGAGTGTCAGTGCTGGTTTTGCCAGATCAGGTTTGATGCTGTCATGGTATTTGTTGCCCTTTGGATGCAGAACAGGAGCTGCACAGGATGAGGCCAGAGAGGTGAGAGCTGAGGGTTCATCCCATCCTCTTCTGCTCCCTCCAGCTCTGGATGGCTGAAACACGTTTTATCTGCATGAAATGTTTGGGGTTTTTTTTTATTCCTGTCTCTCCTTCTGCCTCTCCCTGGCCTGAAGTGAGCACAGAGCATCAGACCTTGCAAGCTTTGGAATCAACATCCTTCTCCAGACCCAAACATCCCGGCAGAACGGCTGCCTTTTCTGGCAAAACACCCTCTTTTCTCAAAAAGCAACCCCCCACAGTGGTTTTTTTTTTCTGCTTTACAAGGCAGAGCTGCCTCTGCTTCCCTCACAAAGAGGTCAGACCCAGCTCCCCCTGTGCAGGGGACGGGGATGGAGCCGGAGGCTGCGGTTTGGGGCCGGTTGCATCCCGAAGGATTCGCTGGGAGCGATACCAGCCCACAGCTCAGCTATTTATTTGGCTGCTTAATCTCAACATTATTTAGGCACCGGTTCAGGGCAATAAACAGCAACAAGAAAAAGTCACCGGCGGGGTCTGCCCCGGAGCAGCATCCCAGAGGGAGGGCCAGGAGGTTGTTTTTGTCCGAAAATAACTTTTTATTTGGGCTCAACCAGCTGCAGCCAGAGCTCAGGCCAGGCCCTGGGCCACGAGTCAGGAACCAGCAGCAAGAAATTGGAGCCTGAAGCACCACAAGGAGCTGCACCAGGAGCTACTGGGGGGTTTTGTTTTCATTTTTTCCCCTTCAGTTTTTGGCTGGGGCTCAGCCTGACTGTGGGAAGTGGCTGGATCACAGGGGAACCTACCTGGACCACATGCCCACTCCAGCATCCTCCTCCTGCCCCATCCTCCTCCTGCCCAGCTCAGCAGCGTCCTCCAGGGAGGGACTTCTGAGCCACGTTGGGATTGTTTCAGAATGCAAAGCTGCTTGATTAATTAATCTGGCAGGGTGAGATGACCCGTGCCTTCTCCAGGGAGAGCGTCATCTGTGCATCCCTCACCTTCAGCTCTGGCTGTGGACATCGTTTCCAGAGGATCTGTGGGATTTTAACAGTGCTGGATTCAGAGGATTGATGCCGTGGATGCTGTTCCCACAGCGTGCTGGGAATAAACTGGGCAGGGATGGGGCTGGGTTAGGAAAAAAAAATTAAAAGAGAAAGTAGAAATATCCCCCCTGGATGGATCCCTTGGCTGAGCCTGCTCGTCTGCAGGGGTGGGAAGTGAAACCATCCTGGAAACCCTGGAGATCTCTCGCTGTGCAGCCTGCGAGGGGCAATGCTGGGTGGTCTGTCCTGCCCAGGAACAGGCTGGATACACTGTGGATTAAACATCCAGCTGTTCTCACCCACTGGAATATCCCATTCCAGGAAGTGCCCAGTGCAGGAGGAGATTCCTGCCAACAGAAGAGGGATTTTTACCAGAAACACCAGCAAAGAAAATCGTGGGGTTGTCCCAAATATCCAGCCTGGACAGGACTGGCTCTGGGGTCCCTTGGGCCAGAGGAGGGACACTGGAGAGGCCAGAGACCCCACTAATTGCAGTTACCCCCCACCTCAAAGGGCTGGGGCGTAGCTATGGGATAAAATGTGGGAAATGGCTTTGGGGGGAAACGCCTGCCCTGGGCTGTGTGTGAGACAGGTGTAAGAGCATCTCCCATGCCCAGGGACACCCCAGTAGTGCTGGGGCTCCAGATTTGCTGCTGGGACACCTCCACCCCCCGGGGAGGTTGTGCAGGTTGCAGGGGGGTCATTAACACCCTCCAAGTCTCCCGAACAGCTCTACAAGGAGCTGGGGCCAAGGACTGCTCAGCTCCAACAGGGCAGGGTCGGTGCCAGCCCAAGAAACTTCCTGCAAAGGGGCAAAAAGGGGGGCATGGAGAGACAAGGGCCGTGCCAAAAAACAGTCAGCTCCAAATAGCAAAGGATCCAGACCCAAACCTTGGAGCCCAACAGCCACGGGCACCCTGAATCAGCCACAGCCGGGGACGATCAGCTCCCACCCCACAGCTGATGCTGCTCAGCCCTGGGGCTGGTTTGCAGCTCTTCCTCCCTCCCTCCTCCTCCTCTCGGGGTCACAGCCAGGAGTCTGCTTGGCCGAGGAGTCCTTCCTTAAGATTTAAGGTCTGCGGGAAGGGGGGGCCCTGCTCCTGGCTCTGCACTTGCAGTACCGCCAGTGATCGCGGCCGTAAATCTGCCGAGGTGTTGGGAAGTGTCGGGGACAGTGTGACCTGTGAGGGGTGACGCTGCTTCAGGATGGCCCTGGTGGGTGGGGGGAGCTGAAAAACCCCTGGGACCTTTTGGCAGAGTACACAGGGTGATGTTTGTTGTTGCTTTATTTAAAAAAAACCCAAGGCAATAATGGTGATGCAAAGCTCTTCTCTGCTTTAATGAGCCAGCACTGAGCCCAGAGCACCCGTCCTGGCGCTTCCCAGTATCCGAGGGAACCAGGATGGGGCTGGAGCTGGGGTGGGGTTGGGGGCAATTGCTTAAATTTATTTTTTTTTTTACTTATGCACCTTTCTCCCGCTGCAGAAATGGGCTGAGCGGTGTGGGATGACCCTCGTGGGGCTCATCCAGGTGGGGTGGGATGAGCTGAGCTCCCCAGCCAGAGTCCCCCCGGTGCTATCAGTCATTGCGTGGCAAGATCTGGAGCCCAAATCTCCAGGGCTTTGGCTGGGAGTCCGTTTGGAACCACTGTGGGGGCAAAAAGGGGGAAGGATAGGAAAGGGAAAGGCAAAGGAAGGGATGCCCACAGACTTGCAGGTGTCCTGCAGTGGTGCTTTCCTGGGGGGGTTGGGATGGAGCAGGAGTGAACCCAACGCTATGGGATGGGAGGTCAGTCCCTATCCCTGGCTCTGACTTTTCCTTCGTGCCTCGATTTCCCCAGTGAAGGAGCTCAGTGTGTCCTACCTGGCCCGTGACAAATGTAATTCCTCCCTTTCCACCCTGTTTGTCCCAGACCCCGAATCCTGCTGGGCTCTCCCAGTTGGAAGTGACAGAGTCACCCCACCGATGCAATTCCCCCTGGAGCCCTGAGAGCAGCCCCGACCTGAGGGCACTGCACTGACCCCCTGGGAACACAAGTGGCTGCTGAGCCCCTGAAACGGGAGGAACGACCCAAAAATAGCCCAGGGCTGGAACAAGCTGGAGTTTGAATGGGAACTTTCTCCTCCCGGTGTGACGGCCACTCCTCCGGGATGGAAACACGAGGATGGGTGATGAAGGGAAATGGCTTTTGTGGCTCCTTCCCGAAGGATGGGACCTCCAAGAGGGAACCATTGCCTTTGGTGTGGGATCTGGGGGCTGGAGGTGGCCCGGGGCCACCCAGGAGCTGGGACTGGGCCCCCCGGGAGCTGTGGGGGAGCTGCTGCTGCCTCCTGAGGGGCCGGGACAAGGGCTTGGGCTTTGGGGTTTTATTTATTTGCATCTGCATTGCCATGGTGTTTGTTTGTCTAATGTTTTCCCTTGCTTGTAGCCAGGCAAAACGCCACAGGCAAAAGTTACCACACACACACACAGACCCTGCTCTGGCTGTCAGGGGGGTAACCCCGGGCTTGGGACACCCACCCAGTGGGGCTGGAATGGGGGAGCTGTAAGAAAAAGCCTTTCCAGGTGTGGTGGTGTCCTGGTTGACAGCCCCAGGGCTGGGTGTTTGATGTCCCTGTGTTTGTCCCTCAGGGAAAATGAGCTGGGGGCACAATTCCCCTGGGAATTTTGGGTGGGGCTGCAGCGTTCCCTTTGCTGGGGGTGTCCCTTCACTGGTGATGGCAACGCTCCTGCCCAGCCAAGTGTCGTGTCTTGGGTGGATGGGCCGTGTGGGGGCAGGTCCCACCGATGTCCCCGCAGTGTGTCCGTGACAGGGACGGGCTGGGAGCCCCTTGGGGACCATTGTTAGCCCGCTGTCCCCTCACCACGAGGGTCCCAGGCCTGATGATGGTGTTTCTGCCAGGAAACACTGGCGCAGGACACACCCCCACATTGCCATGGGAGCTGTGGGATGGACTGGGACCAGCTCAGAGCTGCTCCCTGGGTGATGCTCAAGTAGGGACACAGCTGATGCCTCCTGAGCAAGAGACTGACACCCCAAAGTGCAGCTGAGCAGAGGGATGAAGCCATTTCTCGGTTGTTTCACCCCAGACACGCTGGTTTGGGGGCTGTGGTCTGTGCCTGGCTGTCACATCACACCAGGGCATTGTCTGAAGGTACTGGGAGCGCCACAAGCCCCAGCTCCAAGGGACAGGGCTGGTTTTGGCATGACCCTGATGGGGTTGGACAGGGCAGGAGCCACAGCCTGTGCTGGCCCAGGGAGTTAATGTGGCACACTCAGCTCTACTGCAGAGCTGGGAGTAAATTATGGGAGTAAATCACGGGAGCAAATCACGACCCTGACACGTTACGGGAAAGCGGCTCCGGTGGTGGCAGATTCCCAACTCTCCAGGGTCGGTTTCTGGGTCTCCTCTGTAATTTTGGCTTTACAGCACGTTCACATTTAATACTTGGAGAGGCTTGGAAGCAAAGAGGCCCTGGGCAGGGTGGGAGAGGTGATGGCTGTGTCTGGAGCGATGGGAATTCGTGGTGCTTTTAGTGTGTCCCCCTTCCCTTTCTGCCTCCTGGGGACACAGAGGCACGGGGGGTGGTACCACAGCAGCCCCAGATCTGCTCCTGCCAGCCAGTTCCCAGTCTCCAGCAGCCCTAAAGTGGGCCAGCTGGCTTTTGTTCTCCACCAGGCTGGTGGCCAAGATGCCCTGTCAGCTTTCTGCTCCGTGTTTCTGGCCCTCCTAAAGCTGCTGCAGCCAGGAAAAAAAAAAAAAAAAAGGAGATGGGACCAAGAAAAAATAGATAGATGTGACATTTCCCCCCTGCTCCAGTTCAGGTGTGTTCCCTCGGGGCTGGGCAGCAGCTGCTGAGCACAAACCTCACCTGGGTGGATTCTGGATTTCAAAAGGGAGGTTTTATATCAAGTGATGCTGCTTGAGGGAAAACTCTGGGAATCCCTTCTGGCCCTTTTTGGAGGGGCTTTGGTCTCCCAGGTGGCCCTCCCAGTGGGAGCTGTTTGAAGGGTCTGAAGGCACCAAGAGCCCAGGAAAATGCTGGTGGTGGAGCTTGGCATGGGGCTGGGAGAGCTCTGGCACTGCCACGGCTGCGTCTGAGGGGCAGTGGGTCTGGCTTAGGCTGGAAAAACCAAATTACCACGAAGTCAGGCTGGGGAGAAAGATGTGGAGGAGGGTGAGAAGAAGGAAAAAAAAGGTTTCAGGGCCAGGGAGAGAGTTTTGTTTGAAAATTTATTGAAAAATTCAATACAAGAAGCAATACTGAACACTTAGGTCTGTCTAAACGCTACAGCAACTTTCCCTTTGATTCACTACGAAAATCCAAAATAACAGCTCCCATCACTACTTGATCTAGAAAGATTTGCCAACTTTAAAAGTTCCTATTTTTATAAAGAAGAGTGTAAATGCCTACCCTAGACAATTCACAATTGCCTTAAAAAAATTTTACAAAGCTCCTTCATCTTCTCAACTAAATTATTTTATTTATTTTTACTTTTTTTTTTCTTCTTTTTTTGTTTTCTTTTTTTTTTTTTTTTTTTTTTTTTTTTTTTTTTTTTTTTTTTTTTTTTTTTTTTTTTTTTTTTTTTTTTTTTTTTTTTTACAAGTTGCATCTCTAAGGCTGGGACACTACCACCTCTTAAGGTAATTGTACAATTAGGAAAATCAGCAAACCACAGTTTATTAAAACCAGAAATCAGTCAGTCCTTTGCTAACGCATCTCTGTTGGTCAGGGATTGCTATCGGGCAACCGGAGCCACCGTTCCAGTTCAGCGGAGGAGAACAGGAGCTCCTTGCCTTCCTTTCTATAAAAACATTCATTCATATATAAATAGCTTCCATATAATGTATATTATACAATCAAGACAGTCTCTGGGTGAATTTGCGGAGTGGGAAGAGCTGGGAACATTCATATAAATAGACCTTACTTAGCCGGGTTGTCCCTCGAGCTGACACAGCCCCGCTCAGAGCCAGGGATCTTAAATCCCCCTGGAGGTGGAAGGGGTGTGGGCAGCCCCACCAAGGCCCTGGATGAGGGTGGAAGAAGCTTCTTCTGCTCTTAACTTTTTTCTTCCCAGGCTGCTGCTGCTCCCGTCCAGCTCCTGGGCTCGGGCGCTGCTTGTGTCGGTGGGAGAGGGTCAGTGGGAAACCCCACCAGGGTCAGACAGCAGGTGATGGAAAAAGGGCAGACGAGGCCATGGCTTGTTTAAAATACTCCAGGAGAAGCAAAAAAACTCAGCAGGGGGAAGTGGAGAAGTGGACAGCCTGGAAAAAGCCACCCAAAATCCAGGGGAAAAGTAAAATAACGAGCCCTTTAAAAAAGGGACATCCGCAGCCACGGGAAGGAACCACCTCTCCTGCCAGCAGGTTTCTCACCCCCAGAAATCCCCTGCTCAGGGTGTTTTGTCCCACTCATTGTGCTCAGGGCACAGGACACCCCAAGGGAACACCCAATTCTCGTGGCAGCCAAGTGCCTTTAAGTGCTATGGACAAACTTAATTTATCACGCTGGCTCTGCCTGGTCAAGGCCAGAAACCCTCTCAGCCACTGCCCATCCACTCCTCAGGTGGCTGCTGCAGGTGAGAAGGAAGGACTGAGCAGGAAAAAAAGCTAAATTCCCAGAAAAAGGGAGAGGGTGCTCAGCATGAGGGGTGTTTAAGGCAAGCGTTACCCAACTAAGCTGAGGACAGCAGGGACACAGACCTGCCCCAAGGTCTGCGTGGCAGAAGAAGGAAGGAAGGGGCTGTTCAGACAGACAGAGGAAAACTTCATCTCTACACTACAGCTGAGGAGCCCGGGACTCCCTAAATTGCCAGAGCAGGATGCCCTGTGGAAGGCAGAGCATCCCAGGAGGGGACCCCGCACCCAGAGCAGCCCAGAAGCAGCTGCTGGCACGGGAAAGGCTGAGCAGGGGCCAGCAAGGCTCTAGGAAAGCCAAAATCCAGCAGCTCCAGCAGAGTCTCCAATCAATACTGACAACTTAATTAAAATTGCACCTGAATCTGAGAAGCTGCAGCAGCCCCGGTGCAGTTCCAAGGCTGTTTGCAGCTCAACAGCGAGTCGTTGCAGCCTGAGCTAAATCCAGTGACTTCTGAAACGCATCATTCAAATTTGAAACTGGAGAGAGCTTTTTTCTTTATTGCCATTTTCATCCCATAGTCGCCTGAGGAGCAGCAGAGCACTCCCTGCCCTCAGCTACCAATGTGCCACACACTATATATATATATATATTTATACATAAAAAAAAAAATAAATCACAACCTCAAAGTGGACCAAAGTGTTCATAAATGTCTGTGCAGACTCTTTACAAAGCTTGGTTGGTTTAGGGTTTTTTTTTCTGCTTTTTGAATTTAAATGCTGGAAGGACAAACCCAGATATGATTAGAAATATTCCCACAAAGCTCAGAGAGCAGCAGTGGGAGCTCAGCCCCTGGTGCAGGGGAGGGAAGCACATCCAGCCCCTGGAATCATGGTTTTGGGTCCCCCTTTCCAAGCTGGAGATCGTCCTGGGGGTCTCTGAGCTCAGCCTAAAGCTGCAGACACCCAGCCTGGTGTTTTATTCCAGCGAGGGGGTCATGAAGCCAAATCCAGACCCCCAGGCCAGCTTGGAAAAGGGAATGTCAGCACTTCCCACGTGGTTTGGCTCTATCACGACCAGCAACACCTGACACCTCCTAAAATTCCTTGTTCAGCCTCTCCAACTACAGCTTACAGGCCTAGGAAGGATTGTCTAAGGGAGTTTAAATTAAATGATAGTAGGATACACGCCCTGGGAGATGGGTAACGTGTTCAGCTTTAAATAGCACTGAGAGGGGAGGAAAAAAAAAACCCCAACCCATGACTTACAAAAAAAAAAAAAAAAAAAACCTCCCTAATTTAAAAATCATCAACACAAACAAGTGAAAAACTATGACACTGAAAAAACTCAGTTCCTGTGAACGCTGCACAAGCCTACCTTAATAGCATCCCGAGTCCAAACACCTTAAACACACACTTCTAAGGGCTTTTGCTTCTTTTTTTAATTTAATGGCATCTAGAAAACACAAACAGGGCGGGGAGCACTCGGCAGAGACACACGGGAGGAGGGCGAGCTTGCTACCACAGTCCTCTTTTAAAGCTCTAAAATTCACAGTATAAAGATACTTGAAGCAACTTCCAGTGTTCCTTAAATCTAGTCAGCTATTCAGATGTGTGCAGAGGCTACACCACAAAAAAAAAAACAAAAAAAAAAAAAACAAAACCCCTACTTGTGATCACACACCGGGGGCTGGATCCCAAAAAAGGGAGGAGGGGAGGGAGCTCGGGGGGGGCAGCCCTGGGGGGGTTGTGGGGAGGGGCTGCAGCTCTGAGAGCTACGAGAGTAACCCAGAGGCAAAAATCGGAATTGCTGCACGAAACTGAAGTCTGGTGAGTCTTTTAAAACTGACCCTCCTGGCAGGAGGACCCACGGGCTTTGTGAAGGCAAGTGCAGATAGCTCCGTTATCCCGGACGAGGTGGAGGGAAAAGGAGGTTAAAACAGGGGAGCCCTGGAGCCCTGCGAGGTTTTTGGGGGGATTGGAGGCTGTGCCTGAAGAGGCTCTGCATGAGAGGGAATGCAAAATCGGAAAACCTGTAAAAAATGTTCAGTACAGTTAGAAATATGGCAGATTTCCGTCACGATAGATATATAAAATAAAATAAAATTTAAAAAAAAAAAAAACAAAAACCTCAACAACAAAACAAAACCCTATATCCAATAGGATCCAGTGGAGTCTGGAAAAATCCCAATAAAATGTCAAAGCGCAACTCCTAATAAATGATATGAATGTCTCTGAGTGTCAAGTCTGAAATCCGAGGTCTTTGTGCTCCAGGTAGTTTCTTGGTGGTTTTGCTGGGTTTCTTTTTCCTGGTGTTGTGGCTGGCAGGAACGTTTCCTAGGGACAGAGGGACAGGGTGAGTCACAGCAGCCAACAGCAGCTTCCTGGGGCAGAGAGGAACCTGCATCCCAAAAGCAGATGATGGAAAACAGGTGAGTGGAACAGCCTCAGGCAGTGGAAGGGGTCCCTGCCCATGGCAGGGGGTTGGGACTGGATGAGCTTTAAAGTGGTTTCCAACCCAAACCACTCCAGGATTCTTTGATCATCATCAGAGTGGGGTAGGATGGACTTTCCAGCACTGAGGCACAAGCAGAGCTCCAGGATTCCTCAAGCAGCTCTTTCCTAAACTCATCAAAAAGGGATCTTTCCAGGCAAACTGGGGTCCAGCTCGGGGGTTCCCTGGCACTGACAGATAGAGTCCATGTGTCCCCAACAGCTCCATGTGCTGCTGGTGTTTGGGAAGGCAAAGCAGCCTCATGGGAGGAGCTGTGCAGCTTTTAACCAATTCTGGCTCATTTCCCCAGCAGGATTAGCCTGTATTTGCACCTCCTTCATCAGCCTCACCTGATCCATCAGGAACAGCCTCAGCAGCGAACAATAATCATCTTAGCGCCACTTTGACCTTATTTATCCAAACTTTGTGTGCCCAGAGATCCACCCCCCTGCCCTTGTGGGTGTTGTCTGTACTCACACAGCCTGGCTACTCCTCTGCAATCTCAGTCTCCTGGTGCACGACCACTTTGGTCACCGACATGTCCGGGTGCTGCTCCTTGGCCGCCTTGATCGCCTGTGCCAGGACCTGTGGGACAGCCGGGAGAGGAGGGGGCAGAGCCCAGATCAGAGCATGTCACAGTGTCACAGCACGGGTCAGAGTGTCCCAGAGCACGGCAGAGTGGGTCAGAGTGGGTCAGAACACGGCAGAGTGGGTCAGAGCACGGGGTCAGAGCCCGGCACCCACTCTCCCCAAGGGCACAAGAGCCTTCTTCTAAGTCTGGGGAGTGAAAAAAGAACTTTACAGAATTATAGAATGTTAAGGGGTTGGAAGGGACCTTAAAGATCATCCAGTTCCAACCCCCCTGCTGTGGGCAGGGAGATTTCCCCCACTAGACTGGGTTGCTCGAGGCCTTATCCAGCCTGCCCAAAACTGCCCCCAGGACTTCAGGCACACACTTTGGTGACTTCTGGTGCCATTACATCATTTCTATAGAGAAAAGCTGATTTTTAAGAGTATCCCCATCTCTCCACTGGTAGAAGATGGATGAGAGCAATCAAGCAAAGCCTGTTTATTCTTCCAGCCAGTGTGATGAGCACACTTCAGACACCTCAGACATTTTCTGTTGGAGTTAATAAACCAGTTCTTGTCATAAGAATATTCTCCACCCCCACGATACTTGCAACTAAATTTAAATTCACAGTATAATTCTCTGATGACAAAATCATCACTTCCAACACACACAAGAGGCCAGTGGGGCTGACTCATCACAAAGGTTTCACATAAAGCCAATGAGATTTAATGCAGGTGCTGAGTGCTCTGAAACGACTTCTGGCACTATACAGCAGCAACAGTGCTTCAAAGTTATGGGAAAATTAATTCAGATCAGCCAGATGTCAAGGAAAACTTTTATTTCACTTTTTTTTTTTTTTTTAAAAACGCCATTGTCCAAAAAAATTCTGAAATCAAAACTTTGCTGTCAACACCAGTTTCTGAACAGAATTCAGCTTTGCTGGCCCAGCTGCATGATGTCAAAAAGGAATTTATTACTGATATAGAATCACAGAATGGCCTGGGTTGGAAGGGACCTTAAAGCCCATCCTGTTCCACCCTTTGCCATGGGCAGGGACATCTTCCACCAAACCAAGTTGCTCCAAGTCCCATCCAACCTGACCTTGGGCAATTCCAGGGATGCAGGGGCAGCCACAAGCTAAAAAAAAAATATCAGTTTGGAAGTTCTATTTTTACCCCAGTACAATTTCCCTTGGGTCAGCTTTTTAGTGCCATTTTCTTTGGACAGGCACGACTGTCTCCTTTGTGCCAGCTCTGGGAAGCATTTTTGGATCACACCCACAACTCCTACCTGGTCATGGTCTACATCTGCATCTCCTGTGATGACAATCCTCTTCTCAATCCGTGTCTCTGAAATGCCACCTTTTACAGTCTGGAACAGAAGGAAAAGCTGCTGTTAGTGTGGAAGTGCAGAGGAACTGGAGCTCACTGGGGCTGCCTGTCTAAAAGTATCCAAAAATAGCGTCACCAAACAGTCGTGCCACGGCATCAGAGTCACGGGGGAAACTGCTGCTGCTCAAAGAAAAACTGTCAAATAGTCATTTTTTTTTATATAGCTGAGCCAGGGAAGAGCTTTTCCTCACAGTTCAGCTCTTCCTGCTGCCCCACAGGACAGTCAGAGCCTGCTACAGTTAATGCATAATTCAGCCTTAACGTGGGCAACCTGGGCCTCTTGTGCTTTTGTTTCAGGTATTAATCATATTTTTTGAGAGGAGCTTCCAAGTGCTCTTTTTTTTCCTATTATTCAGCTCTGCCCATCTGCTCCATCAGGCTGCTGTCTGAGCTGTTGTCTCACTGGTGTTACCTTGGTGATCTGGGTGGTGGTGGTGCTGCTGGTGGTTTCCGAAGTGATGGTCTGGGCAGTCAGCAGGATTCCAGGGTCTAAATCCCCATTGCCACCGTCTGTCTGTGGGACACAAGGACAGGCCATCAGTCCCTGAGCAGTGTGGATGGGAGCAGGGGCTCCCCATCACCAGAGCAGGAAGCAATCCGAGGACAGAAGCTCCTCTCCATCACGGATCGCGGGACGCAGCCAGTCAACCTGTGCATGAGGGCTGGGCAGGGCTCTGGAGGCTGGAAGTCCCTGGACTTCTAAGGCTGGAGAAGCACAGATCCACAGAATCCCCCAGGGAGAACCTGTGGCACCCCTCAGGCCAGGAGGGCTGGGATGTTCCCAAATCTGGGCACGCTGCTGGCCCTGCACGCCTGGACCACCAAGGGAGACCAACACAAACACCAATCCCAAATCCCACCTGCCTGCATCCCTGGAGATCCACAGAGCCAACAGAACAACTTGGCTCAGGAGGTACTCGTCACCCTTCCTCCCTCCTGACAACACCTTGCACATCCCCTGCTCACTCTCTGCAGAAGCAACGAGCAGCCAGACACCCGCTGAACCAGGAATGACTTCCAGAGCTGGTTCTTGGATCCCCTCCTGCCCAACTTGACTGCTCAAAAATCCTAATCTCAGTCATCCTGGCCAGCTCATCCTGTCCCCATCAGGCATCATTCCCAGCTCGGCAGAGGGACAATATCCAGAGTTACCACAAGGTGGGACCATTTTCCACAGACCGGAGGGATCCCGTGGCACATCCACAGCTCCCAGCCCTGCAGATGCACTTCTCATTTCCCAGTTGGAGCAAAGCTCCTCTGTTCATCTCCTGAAGACCAGGGCAGTGCTCACCAGCATTGTCTGAACAACCCCTCTACTCCTGCAACTGGGACAGACGCTGAGCAGTCACGGCATTCCTTGAGAATCCCAAATTAGACAAGCCTGGTCCATGGGATGTGGAAGGTGTCCCTGCTAAAGGCAAGGCGTGCAACTGGATGGTATTTAAGGTCCCTTCCAGCCCAAATCATTCTATGATTCTATAATAAAACCTGGTTTTAGACTGAGGATTAATTTTAACCTCAGCAATCAATATGACCTTCATACACTGGTATCGCTCTATTAACATTTCTAGGTTCCAGTCACCACAACCCCACTCTGGTTGCATTTTAGACAAAACTTTTGGTGTTCAACAACCTTTTCAGGCTTGAAACCTAAAGGATTAACAAATAATTTATAAACCAAGTTCTGAAGATGCATAAACAGCAAAGGAAAACAAGACAAGACATCTCTTGCAGAAAGAAAGGCCAACTCAGGTCAACTCCAAACGGTCCAATCTGCATCCCAAGGCCACCAGTGGCTGAAGATAAATTCTGTTTGCATGCACATCTTGAAAAAATAATTTCTCTTCAGGGATAGCAAAACCACTGCTCCTCTAAAACTACCAGATGCACCTGGAAACATGAGCGTGTCTTGAATGTGGGGAGAATGGCAGGTGCTGCTCTCTCCTCCTGAGGAGTGGGAAAGAAAACACTTCCTTGAGTTTAATTAAGCCCCTGGAAAATTAATCAGGACACACCTTACCTGTGCAGCTTCGTAGGTGATGGTCTTTGTCTCCGTGTGGACAATGGGGACTTCTTTTGTGGGAATTTCGCTCTTGACGGCGCTGGACACGTCGGAGATGGTGACAGTCTGTGTCTTCACCAGGGGGGGCTGTGAGACAGGGTTAGAAACACCTCGTGAACACCCAGTCCCCATCTGCACAGCCTGACCGTGCTGCTGGCAAGGGTTCTGACACTGATCTGATAAAAGCACTGTGGGAACCGAGGGCAGCCTGGGAATCTTTGGGTTTAGGGCTCTGGAACTGCTTGGAGGGCAGAGAGAGAGGGAGTGAGGATTAGACAGGCAGCAAGATCCTCCAGCCCTTCCCTGCCTCTGGTGAGCCCAAACCAGGAATTAGGGGTTTAACTGGTGTGTCACAACACCACAAAGGCACTGTCTGCACTGATTCTTAACTTCCTAATTATCAAAAGTTCATTGCCAGCTGCCAGGGGAAAGAGGACCCTCATCTGCTGATGCCAATGTCAGGATTAACACCAACCCTGGGCACACAAAGACTTGATCACAACCGAGCAGCTTTATCCTGACTCCAAGTGCAACTGTCTCATTAAAAGTCCCTGTCAGATCTTTAACTTTTATTAAATCAATGTCAGATAAACCAGGAAGACAACGAAAGGGGGGGAAAGGGGGAAAAGAAAAATCAGTTGTTCCGCCACCTGATGATTATCCAGAAGAAGACAAGAGTTAGTTTTACACCCAGTGCTTTCCCAGAGGGCTCAGTTTCTGCTCACCAGCCCCAAACCTGCCAGATGCCACCGTGATCGTTAGCAGGGGAATGGGCACCTACTGAACCCAAAGCAACATCAACACTGAAGCAGGCAAAAACACCTCCCTCCCGTGGGGAGCACGGAGGGCCCGAGGAAACACCTTGGACAGCGCTTCAAATTTGCTCTGCTGCGCCCAGGCTCCGGCAGGAAGTGGCAAAATCCTCGAGGAACTACAATTCCAAGGGTTTGGAGCCTTTCTGTGGGGGTGCCACAGGATGCTTTGATCCCAGAAAAGCAAAGGGCACTGCACTGCAGTGTTCAGCACAAAGATAAATTGAGAGGGGCTCGTATTTAATGCAGAGATGAATTGAGAGGGGCTCGTGCACACTGATGGCTGGGAGATTAACCGGCTCATTAACTCCAAGCACGAGTCCAAGCCCAGCAAAGCCAGCTCCTCTCCAGGTCTCATGGCATCTGCTTGCTGCAGTGTTTGGGTTCCCACTCCAGAGGCAGCCGGGTTTAGGGGTGCAGGAGCTGAGCTCACTACCTGGAAGCAGCGAATGACCACGGGCAGCCCATTGGGAGCATCTGAGCTGTGACACTCTCCACGGGGCTTTCTAAAGGCAAAGGTGTCTTCACCATCCTCTGCCACCTCCACCTCCTCCTCCTCTCCCCAGGGCTGCCAGGGAGGTGCAGGGCTGGTGGGGGGCTCCAGCTCAGAGAGCTCCGAGTCCTTCTCCACATCCACACAAATCCCCTTTCCACATGTCAGGTCCTCCTCGCTGGCAGGGAGGCTGGGAACTGCCTCCTCCTCCTCCTTCTCCTTCTCCTCCTCCTCCTCCTCGCTGCTTAGGGAGGAGGCACCAGAGTGCTGGCTGGGAGAAGGCTCTGAGGTGGGTGGCACTGGGGTCTCACTAAAAGCTACCGACTGCTTTGAGCCCTCCCGTGCAAAGCCAGAGTTAACACTGCTCCTCTCTGGCACTGCAGCCACATCCTCTTGGGAGGGAAAGTCACTCATTTTCTAAAAAGAAATGGATACACAAAAAAGGCCAAAGAGAGAGAGAGAGAGAGAGAAAGAGAAGCGTTAGGGAGAGCAGGAGGGCAGGAGGCATGAAGGCAAAACATTGCTTTGTTATCAGGGATCATCCAGTAACTCATGCAACAGTGGGGTTGGACACTGAAAAACCATGTGATGTACCCAGTGCATTTACTGACACAGCCTTTCTGGGACATTAATAATCCACTCTTGTAAATTTTAAGGAATTAATCTGAAAGCAACTCCCTTCACCTAAAGGAAGAGCCACCACTAAGCACTTTTTGCCTGTTTTGGAAACAGGAATAATTTCAGTGTAGCAAGTGGGGACTTGTGCACATCCCAAATTCCCATGTGCAACAAAACCCACCCACTACCCCAAAACCATCCCCCAATTCTGCTTTTAACTCACTGACATACTTTCTACCATGTTTGAAGTTGCACACAGAGGGAGTGAAAAGAAGAAGCCCAGAATTCCTGAGCCCGACAAGCCACAGAACCTGGGAATGCTCACCCCTCCAAACACCCTCCTGGCTGTTGTAATTCCAGGACAACTGACACAGACCTGTCATTGTGGCACTGGGAAAACTCTTGTAAGAGTATCTACAAGTAAGGAAAGGCTGAGAGAATCAGGTTCCAGCTCCTGTTCAGCTCCTTAGCAAGGTCTCACCCAGGTCTTCTGGCACCTCTGGGAGCCCTCGAGCCAGAAGGGAACAACAGTGACAGTTAAAACAGGAACAAGACAATAACCCTGTGCTGGAAATTGAGTTTCTCTCCTTATTGACATCATAGAAATTTGCCTCCAAGGAAAGGTAGAATAAGCAGTTGAAGGTCCTACAATTTACAGGTATTCAAGATGTCACATCATCCAGAATCAGGGAACAAGAGGGAAAACCCCAAGGGACGCTGCTCCATCAATGCCATGACTATCTCTTTTCAGTAATTAACCTCATGGTTGATTTCTGGCTACTTTGTATAGAAACAGCCACAAAAACCAGGGATCAAATTCTCACAGAAACATGGCAAGTCCATTTTGCCAGCTGTAATTCCAATTTTGGTGTTAAGACGAACAGAAACTGCTGCCTCACTTTCTAATAAGAAGATTCCCTGGGCAACCAAAAAACTGTTAATTTGTGCTTAAATTGTGAGGTCTGAAGCCCGTGGGATATTTGGTACGATGCATTTTTTACACACCAGAGGTTCTCACCCTGACTGACCTCATCTAATTGCACAACTCAATGGTAGGGTAAGACCAGGAGCTGCTTTATGCAGGAACAAATAGATGCTTTTTTTAGAGGCATTTCAAGAAATGACTCTTCCCTAATTCCTCATGGGTATTTTTCAGTCCTCTGCTTCTTTATGTTGCAGATGGATGAGCTGTAAGGATTTCTATCCATTAGGATTTCCAGTCTCTCGGGCTTCTCTTTAAGTTCCTGGGATATTGCTGAGCAAAATGCTCTTAACAGGAGTGAAGGGACAAGGAGCAGCACCAAGATGGTTGGGTCAGACTGTGCTCACAGGGAACTGTTATTTCTGATCAAAATCCAGTTCCACAAATCCTCCTCCAAAGGAATATTTGAGGGGAGATCTCATGGCTGTCTGCAGCTCCTCCAGAGGGGCAGCTCCGACCTCTGCTCTGGGTGAGCAGGGACAGCAGGCAGGGAATGGCTGGACCTGTGTCAGGGCAGGATTAGGACAGATTTTAGGAAAAGGTTCTTCCCCCACAGGCTGGTTGGGCACTGAACAGGCTCCTCAGGGCAGTGGGCACAGCCCCAAGGCTGCCAGAGCTCCAGGAGGGTTTGGACAACGCTCTGAGGGACAGAGTGGGATTGTTGGGGTGTCTGTGCAGGGTCAGAAGTTGGACTGGATGGTCCTTGTGGGTCCCTTCCAGCTCAGGATATTCCAGGATTCTACATCCACCCTCATTTGCCCAACACAAGATACTCCACTGCAATATTCCACAAAACAGAACAGAAATGGGGTTATCAGCGTCGAACACCCATGCCTTAATCTTGTTTTAAAACCTGAATTTATACACTGCCAATATTGTGATTTTCCCTTAATTATATATGCTAAACCTTGCAAATTACTCATGGGATCTTGAGAAGACACAGCACATCTTCTGGGGTTTAATGGGACATGCCTTAGGAGTGAGATTTCCTTACAAAACAGCTGGGGCACTCCTCAACCAAGAGCAAGAATAACAGATAAAACAAAGCAGATTAACCAGCTACACAAACATTGAGCTATTTAAGAGACAAAACCCTGTACACAGTCAAAACATCTTCCCAAATCCCTTTCACAGACAGAGAAAATAATTTGCATTTTGGAAGTATCTTGCATGACAGAGGCATAAAGGAAGGGGAAAGCTGGAATGGAGCCTGTGCCAAGCATATATACACTGGTACCAGTAGAGCCAAGTGCAGCAGCAAACATGCAAGCTGGAAAGACAGAATGAAATCCTGATAAGATCAACTGATCAGAAGCACTTTTGGCCTTGCCTACCTATTCCAGTGGTAAGAAGAGAGAGCAATGGAAAGGTATTTGTTTCCAGATCAAATTATCTCTGTAAAACTCCCCCCCGGAAATTCAGCATGTTACAAATTCTGATCTTATCAAGATTTGTTTTCAACTGCAAGTGCAAAAGCATCCCTATGTTTAGGGCTCAGATTTGCAGAGTTCCAAGCTCTCCTTGAGACCCAGGAAACCTGAGAGGTGCCTGGGCTGCCAACTACTCATTTCCACGGACACAACCCCAAACCAGCAAGGCCTAAATCAAGCACAAAAGCAGCCAAAGACAGTGTAAATTAAATCAAGGACAGGATGCAATGCCCCAGAAGAAACAAACTGCCCCAGACACGAATGCAGCTAAAGCACCACCCTCTAAATACAGACCTCTGTGCACCTGAGGGCTCAGCTGAAGCGTTGCAGTGTAAAGTGCCACACAATAATTCAGACTGGGGATAAATTAATAACAGGTTTAATTACATGGTTGATATCAGTGGCCAAAAAGGATTTTTTTTTTTTAAAGTGTTTTTGTATAACTTTGCCTGTATTTTTTCAAGAACCTGCTGTTTTGGATCAGGATCCATTTGTACGAACCAACCGCCTTGAGCTGTCGGAGTGGGTGTTGTTTTCATGCTGCTGCCTCCCTCTGTAGAATATTCCATTATTCTCATCCCAAACCCATACTCTTATCCTGCAGGGGACTTAAGGAGTGCTAATGTGGTGTCAAGTGCCAGTTACTAAAGATATTTTAAAACAATTCATGAACCCATGAACTTACAGAGCTCACTGACTCCCTACAACCACTGCAAGGAACACCACAAATCCCAGCTGGTCAGTAATTTCCCAATCCCCTTCTTTTCCAGCATGGCAACGGAATTGTGAAGGCTGTTATTAGGTTATCCCCAAACACTGATCCACAGAAGCTCACAGGCCCAGAGTGACCACCTAGGGATGCACAAGGAGATGATGTTGCTTTGGCAGCAAACCACACTCACCAGAGAACGCTCCCAGATCAACTGATGCTCAATCTCACAGCTGGCAAAGCACTTGGGTAAAAAGTATTATAAAGCAGAAAACAAGAGAGCCTTATTTTACAGTACCTGCCATTGCCTTACAGAACTGCTTTGCCTTAAAGATAGAAGTTAAAAAAGGTTTAGAAGCTGTTCAACACACCCCGGCACTGAATCCATTACTATGGATTTGTGGGTTTGGATGGATTTTTTTTAATTGCCATTGATCTGATCACATCCTGACCAGCCTAGTCAGACAACACAAGGATAAAAGAGACTTTGGCCAGAATTAAAAGTAATGCTAGAAAATACACAATGTGCTAGAAGCTTCAAAATTCAAGGACTGAGCAAGAATTCAGGATATTACACAACACACAGCAACCACCTCCAACCACTGCATCGAGGACTTGGCAACATGAAACAACATCAAGATAGCACTTAAATTATCAAAATAAGGTTGTTGGGCAGCATGATTCCTTGTTGGGCAATATGATTCCCCTGCCCACCCATCCCAGGACTCCTTCCCAATCCTTTTGTGAGGGATGAGCGGCTTCTCGTTCCGAATTTCCTCTGCAGAGAACAAACCAGTGGCACTGCAAAAGCTGCCTCTGCCAAAGAGGGGGATAACACATCAGAGTTTATAACTGACACCAATTTCGTGCTGCTGCTTTTTGCTTCCCTCATTTCATGAGTGAAGTTAAAGCTCTTTTCTGGTGCCAGGCTGGCCCCAAAGGCAGCAGCAGCAGGAGCAGCCAGATCTGCCTTCCTGGGATCCCTCCTGACAGCACAGGATGAGCCAAGTGGTTTATCCACAATAAACGATCTCACCAAAGAAAAGCTGGCAGTTAACATTAAAAATTACCCTTGATACAGTCTCTGAACACAACCTGAGCTTCAACCAGCCAAAACGCAACCAGAGGCTCGTGTCGTATCACAAATGGTGGTTCGTTAGGAACGTGGTTTCTTCACTTACAAAACCCCAAAGGAGCATTTTTGTCCTCAGACAGAGGCTCTTGCAGCTGAGCTGTGCAGGACCTGCATCACTTCTGCCCTCAGAACAACTTTCTGCAATTGCTTTTTCCTACCATTCAGTCTCTGGAGCGAAGAGGGAGAAGGTGTTAGTGTGACATTAAAGCATTTGGCAGAGGGCTGAACATCCTGACCTCTCTGCAAACAAAGCCTGACTTAAACCAAACTGGATTTAATCCTCGGTCAAGTTATTCTGGCCAGTTTAAAAGCTCAGAGCTGTGTGTCCCCTCTCCCCAAGAGCACCAAACCCACACCCAAGAGTGTCCAGCTGACCCAACACTCTGAAAGCCACCAAGGTCTGATGGCTTCTGGTTTGAGAAAAGAATACAGAGGGTTAGTCCAAGCAATTCATTAAGACAGGTTGTTAACACAGCTTTTTTGTTGTTGTTGTTAATAAGCAGTGGAAAGGAGGATGTGATTTGCAATAACATTTATTAATGATAAATGTACATATTTACAAAGAGAAATCTGAGAAAAAATACAAAACCGAAAAAGTGTTCCAAAAGAGAGCATTTTAGGTAAAAAAGAAAGTGTTTTTAGTCCCCACAAGCTGATCCTACACCACCATGTACCACTGATAGCAGATCCCAAAGGGGCCCAAACCAAGGCCAGTCCTTCCCTCCAGCCTCACAAACCACGACGGATGCAAACAGGGACACAAGAGGAACCACCACTGACAGGTTCTCCAGTGTCACCCACTACTACATACAGACCAGAGAGTTCCTGCACGAATCCATAATCCTTTTTTGGGGGCTGAATTTGCCCAGAAAGCTTCCTCCCTCATCCTGTAGTTCAGAACAGCCACCATCAACTCACGACCAGAAAAAAAGAAAACCCAATAAACCAGTGGAATAATTCTCAAAGTGACAAATTACTGACACTGACGTGAAGTGAAAGACACTTTGCCCACAAGCATCAGGAGTTGGACTCTATGTTCCTTATGGGTCCCTTCCAACTCAGGATTTTCCATGATTTTATGATAACCTTCCCAGGAGCCTCGTGGTACAGACACAGCAAGGCCAGCCCAGCCTCCTTCCTCCAAACACAAACTGCTCCCTTGGTGCCACGTTGAGGAAATCCACCTGTCCTTGTTGTTTCAGGAGGGAAAACAGGGAATACCTACTCTTTGGGGTCATCCCTGCACAAACTGCAAGGGAGGGGAGCTGGTCTTGGCTGAACTCCGTGCCCTGAGCTGCCCATGGAGAGTCCTCAGCTCATCTTCTACTGACTCCCCAGGAGAGGCAGCACGTGACAGGAGATGCAGCCAACACCCTCATTTATCTGCTCACTTTTAATAGTGGGAAAGACAAAAGGGATGCTGTTTTGCAGCAGTGAACACCTCGAGTATCACCACAAGCAGAGCCCGACACTCAGCACAGCCTCAGAGCTGAATCCGAGTTCCGAAGCCACCAGCAGCATTTTGCTGCTTAAAATTACCGATGTCCACCCTTTTCCTAAAGCAGGAAAGCACAAGAGATTTGTGTATGTTCTAGGTGGTGTTCAGAAGAGATGGAATCAGAGTAAGAAGAGTGAAAGTGAGAGTGGAGCCAACCACTAATATCATGATGGAAAAGGCTGGAGCCCCGAGAGCTCCTAAGGGGATCCCACACACAAGCACCAAAGAGCAGAGTGACCACACCCCAAAACACTGGGAGAGCCTAATTAACATCAAAACTGCTGCCAGACTTATCCTGGTGTGCCAGAGTCACCAAAATGTCATTTTCTGCAGCAGGCCACGTTGGAAAATCAGGATTTCTCACACCAGCCGGGATGAGGTTACATGCTGCAAGACAACTCCAGGATCCTGGAAGGATCCAGGAAGGGACAACTCAGTTCTCCATCCTTCACAGCCTGGCATTGCACAGGCTGTGTGAATCCCTGTTAATGGGTGCCAGTGTCAGGGCAGGTCGGTGTTCCCAGCAAGTTTGTTCCTGAGGAAAACAGGGAGCGAAGCACGGAGTTGGTCTCTTTAGCTGTACAAAACCCCTGAGACCTCTGCTCTTAAACAGCACTAGAGCCAGTGAGCTCTCCCTGTGCTCAGGGGTGACAGTAGGCATCCCAAAATCCCTCCTCTCAGCACTGCATCCTGCAAGGGCATCAAGGGGAAAAGGTGAAACCAAGAGCACCAAGGTGTAGGAGACACGGAATGTGCACAAAGGGGAGAGAGAACGTGCAGGAACGAGACCTTACACAGAATGCCATGGACTGTCACTCCCTTTGCCTTCCAAGCAAACAGGAAAAAAAAAGCAGAGGAGGGATGGGGAAAGGGGCTGGAGCCCCAAGGGCACATCCCTGTGGCATCAGGTGGATGAGGTTTCTGTTCCTGATAAGCTATAGGAGTTGTCTGTCAGGAGGGATCATATCCACCTGGAGGAATACGGATAACTGGCCTCTAAACTGCCAGAGAAACAGAAAGCATTTGTTCAGTTTCTTTGTACTCTGCAGTGATAATTGGTATACAAATCCCAAAAATGTTCCTGAGTGATCTCAGAGTGTAAAGTTTCCAAAGTTTTTTGCTGATGACAACCAGCCTTATCTCAAGATTAGAAAAGAGAGAGAAAAAGACTGCTTGAACTGAAGAATTACAGAATTGAGCTGAAGTGGCAGAGTCCACCCTCTCATCCCTCTGGGGATGAGACACCCTGAGCACTCCGGTCAAATATTGCTCTGGGCAAAGAGTTTTAGAGTTCAGGTCCTTTGGAATCAGGTGACAGGGCTACAGAAACCAAGGCTTTGCCAAAGCCACCCATGTGGCTTCCAAGTCCTTGTCATGGGACTGAAAAGACACGCACAGGAACCTCAGCAGTGCATTCCAACAGTGATCCCAAGCGATGGCTTTGGGAAGGGAGCACCTGTTGTGTTTAAGCTGCTCTTCTCCAGGAAATATGGGCAGAAAATGGACAGAGACACACCCACACAACTCCCTCCCTTCACTCCCCAACCAGGTTGGGGAGATCAAGCAGTCCCTGTTTTTCACCATGTCTGTTCCAATTTTGGGAAGGAGATGCAGGCAGGGAATCCCAGCCAGAAGCATCCCCCTGGCTTCTTCCATCCTGCATCTTCTGCACGTGGCACCACAACATCTCTTCCCACCTCTGCTCTCCAGGGCCCACCTTTGTCTTCCTAAACTCCACCCCAAACTCCCTGGAGTTCAGGTGCATTCCAAGGGATGCTCCAAGGATGCAGGGACACAGCCTGCTGACTCTCTCCTTCACCTGGACACCTGGACAACAACCCTCTGACTCCTCCACTTCCAAGTACTGAAGGAGGAAGACTGTGTATTAAAGGCAGTGTATTAAAAAGGGAAGAATCTTTTCCAATGAAAAATCAGCATCCTCACAAAACAAAGTCCTAAAGGCACAAACCGGTGAACTAATCGGAGCAGGGTACAGGAGGAACTGGAAAGATTCCCGTGGGATTAAAACAAAGGGTTTCACTACCAACCTAAGTTTCTGAGACAGCACTTAGAGCCTCAGTCTGTACACTGAAAGCAAGAGGTGGCTCGAGTGGTCCGTGACACACCACGGACCCTCTGACCAGACAGCACATGCCATGTTTGACTTATTCCTGCAAGCTTATCTGCTTCCTAAATAACACTGTTCACATGGATACAGATCTAGAAAGGGTTATAAATACATGTATTTATATATATTCACACATTTTAGTCCCTGTAATAAAGGTCTGCTCCTTTCTCTCCCGTGCTGGTGGCGCTGGGGGCTGTTCCCAGAGTAACTGTGTCCAGCCCAGTCCTCCAGCAGCTGCAGGAAAACACGGATTAGTGCTGAAAGGAGACGTGGGGGGCTCAGCTCAGCCCCATCTTTACTATTTACAGAAAAGAAACCCCTCAGACACAAAGTCCCACCTTCCCTGCAGCTCACAAAGCAGCTCTGCTCAGCCCAGCCGGGTTGGAGCCTGCACAGCCCAGCCAGGAGAGCCGGGATAAACGGGAGCATCATCCAGACAATTTACACCGTAGGCAATAAACAACGAGCGGCATGCAAAGGGTTCGGGTAAAGAAGTCAAAAACAACCGAGGGCTTCAACATTCAGAAGTGTGTCCTGATGTGGCCAAGCCAACATGGCAAGAGAGGGGATGTTAAAGCAGCAGGGGACTCCAGCCCTGGGACCTCAGCAAACACGAGTCCATCAGTTCCACACAAATTTAACGCAACACATCCCAAGTGCACCGAGCCCATCAGATCCCAAGAAATGATTAATCTATGTTGACAAGAAATTTCTCCTTGCAATGGGTTTTCTCCTGTAGCACTGTGTATTTTCTTGGACACGTGAATAGGGGTGGAGAGGGAAGCTGGGATGCTTTACCAAAGGCTTCCCTCGCTGGGAAAAGAAAAGCTGTCCCTGAGTCATCACCAACAGCAGTGAAAACCAGCACTTTGTACTGAAATGCCAATCTGAGTTTCCTAGGAAAGGAGCGGTTATGGATTAGATTCTGATTTTCTTCCCAGAGATTCAACCTCTTGTTGCCCAGAGAGGTTGTGGACTCCCCATCCCTGGAAGTGTCCAAGGCCAGGTTGGATGGGGCTTGGAGCAACCTGGGCTGGTGGGAGGTGTCCCTGCCCATGGCAGGGGGTTGGAACGAGATGGGCTTTAAGGTCCCTTCCAACCCAAACCATTCCAGGATTCCATAATTCAGCAGATTACTGCAAAGCCTCTTTTGGACCAGTATCAAAGGTTCTCCAGCTTTTGAACATCTTACATTAAAAACAACAAGCTTTAAAGCAATTTTTTCCAGCAATTCCTACGCGAAGTCTACAGGGGCTCTACAGGAAGCCAGCGACTCCTCCCATCATTTCCTCTCCCCGTCTGCCCTCTCACAGCAGTCAGGAACAGGGCTCAAAGGATTTGCTTTTGCACAGGAGGAAACTTCAGAAGGGACCTGGCAATCCCAGCCCACTCCTGCCAGGTGCCCTCCCAGCCACACAAGGACACACAGTGGGATTAACAGGACGGTCGCGGGGTGTCCCTCCCCGGGACAGCGAGCTACGGAGATCAAAGACCACGACAGAGGAAGATGCAGCAGAGGCCACGGCCAAGAAATTCAGGAGCTTTGGTCTTGAGGTTTCAACACGGCCCTGTTGCCACTCAGAGAAAGAGCAGCCACCAAACAGTCAGCGCTACGACCAGGAGAAAGGACATCATAAAGGGAATGCGCGGAGAAGGAAAAATGCTAGAGTACAGCTGACACTTTTTGAGTGCTTTCTGCTCTTCAGGGATTGCAATAGAAACCTTTGGAAGAGCTTCTTCACTTGCTGGCCGGGGAAAGGCTGTCTCAGTAGGTATCTGCTGCTTTTTTAGTTTGTCTTCATCCTGTACTAACAGAGGACGTTCCCGTTTCTGCTTTCGTGGTAGGAGATCAAGAAAGACAGAGAGAGATGAACAAAAATGACAGATGGAAAGTGCCCAAAAGTGACACTTGGAGGTGTGCAAAGCATTAGGACAGCTCTTCTCAGTGTAAAATAAACTGCCCTGGGGAGCAGAGCAGCTGGTGGCCTGGGCCACACCAGCCTTGGAGCTACAGAACCATGTCCTCCCCGCAGAGCTCATCAGCATCTGGATCAGGGTCGTGGGTGGTTTGTGCCTGCCCTGCCAGAAAAGCAGGTGCTCAAAACCTCCTCTGGAGTGTTTTGGAATTGGAATGGTCAAGAAAAAAGTCGGAGGCATTAGGAATAGGAATGGTGCAGTACAAAAAGTGGTCTCTGACAGCTTCCTAACCTACCCTCAAAACCAGCGTTGGGCAAATCCCATGGAACAAGCCAGACCGCGGAGCAGATACAAAAGGCTTTTCCAAAGTTCTGACCAGAGTATCAAAATTACTGATTGGTCTGAAAATTCTACTGGAGCGAGTGTAAAATTGTTATTCTCAGAAATGCCACGTGTGGAACGGGCAGGATGGCAGTGGGAGCACCGCAGGCTGCTGGAATTTTGCTCCGTGTTTCAGCACTTTTGTTTCTGGAGTCTGAAGAACGACAAAAACCCGGAATGAGTAAATCAGCACACAGGACCATGCAAAGGCTCCAGCACTTCTGCTGAAGAAAGAAAAGATTGTGGGAATGTTGCTGTGCAGGAACTCTCCATCCCTTTGGTTTGGCAGCCCTGGGCAAATCCAAGTGTACTTAGGAGAGGAAAAACTTGGCTCTAAGCTCCCTCAGCTGAGCCAACCTCCTCTGGTCAGTGCGGTATTTTGGGACTGGTTCTTTGCACACCCCTAAGTGGTGAGAATTGGGGAGAAAGTAGCTGGGAGACTGGGCAGCAAAAGAAAAATATAAAATGCCAGAGTAACATGATTGTTAAAACAACAAAGGAACGGAAAGAAAGACAACATAAAAAGAACAGGGAACAGTTAAACTTTCAGAATTGCTTTTCTCGCCGAATACACGGTTATATCGTTCATGCAGCTTTTTCGAACCAGCCATGCACCAAAATAAGCAAAAACTGAAAGCTGCAAAAGCTGCAGCAAGTGCCAAAGTCCTCTGGGTGTGAGTTATGAAACTACTTCATGTAGCCAAAAGAAAAAAATGTTATCCAGCAGCTGCTGTCGAGTTTTTGCTTGGTGCCATTGCAACAGCAAGTCTGGTTCAGAAGCACAGATCAGAGCAGCAGCTTTACCTCAAGCCCACCAACCTGTCTCTCAGAAGTTTGGACAGTGACTTTCTTGACCTGGACACACAAAGCGTGTTAAGGTTCAGTCGTCTCGTAATAAAACATTCAGGAACAGCAGAAAAGCAGCCCCTGGCACACAACCCTTGGGCCACTAGGGCAGGGTGAAGGTACCACCTTTGCACGGTGAATTATCATCCTTAAATTACCATCATGGTTTACCATCCTTCAACACGTGCAGGTGAAGGAAAACACCCTCCCTGGTCAGTGCCTGGTGAAGATGCATTTCTGGAAGTTCACAGAATGTGGCCACCTCCACCTCAGAGCAAGATCACTTCAGAGAGGGGTCAGATTAAGAGGGACTTTCCAGAAATGCAAATCCAGGGACACTAAAGACCCACTGCAGCTTTAGGTGGGACAATCCCACACCATCCAAGACCTCACAGTGTGGTCACCTTGAGAGAAATTCTCCACAATAAGCAAGAATATCGTTCTTGAACTGCAGTTGTGGAGCTTGAGAGCCCCTGCTCTGTCCCACCCACACCCCAAAAACCACGTGGCACCGTGGGCAGAGCTCTGCTGCCCAAATTCCTGTGGATTTCAACTGAGGCTCAGCAACCACAGAGCAAAGTCTATCCATGTGTTAAACAGGGTAACCCCAAGGACAGTTTGCCCAGAGAAGCTGTGGCTGCCTCATCCCTGCAAGTGTCCAAGGCCAGGCTGGACGGGGCTTGGAGCAACCTGGGCTGGTGGGAGGTGTCCCTGCTCATTGCAGGGGGTTGAATGAGATGGGCTTTAAGGTCCCTTCCAACCCAAACCACTTTGTGATTCTACAGCAACCAACCCTGACTCAGTTCAATTTGGGGATCTCATTTTTCCTAAGCTGCCCTGGGTTTTCTCTACACTTTGAGGAGTCTGTAGTAAACTTGGTGTTAAACCCCCTGCAATGTTACAATGCTCCATCCACTGCAAGATTATTTCCTGATTAATAAGTGTTTCCCTTGCACTGGTTTGAAGATTAAACACAAGTTTATCTGCAGGGCTGTGAGCATGAAGGAGAAAACCAGGAGAGAGTCTCCAACTGCCACCACTGCAGCCAGGATGCAATTTTTCTGTTGTAACAAAAAATTGCATTTACTACTGAGTGAGAGAGTAATCAGAGACTGATTACCACGGGTGCTAACTACAGTTTTACTCACAAGCCCCAAATCTGAGTTAGGCACCACCAATATGACATAGAGAAGGTGTCTCTTAGCCAAGAAGAAACCAGTTGGTGACAGATCTCTGCTGTTCCAACTGGGTTTCTTTGAAAAATTACCTTTTTAAGGGAATTAGCAGAGAAACTGGGTGTATGTGGCTACTAACACACAGGCCCTGCTCCTGGAAGGAGGAAGGTTCCCATCACGTATGAGCAAGCCCTGCTGAGGAGTCTTCCTGAAGCCTCCACAGCAGATCAGCACCTGGAGTTCCTAATGCAAGTCTAAACCCCAAGAAGAAACTGGAGAGTAAAGTGATTTCGGAACAATTATCCCATCCTAGTGGCTTCTGCACTGGGTTGCAATATTACCTCTGAAGTAATAATTCTCTTTAATTTAGGAGTTCAGGTGGGGATTTTTTCCCCCACATTCTGGGGAGATCCAGTCCCCAAGCCAGCCATGGGAAATGCTCTCTAACATCGCAGCGGCAGCAACACAAGGAAAAGCATCACCAAAAGCAGGTGAGGAATCCCTTCGTATCGAAACAAACCCCACGTTTTCACGATGCCACGACTTCAGCTCTCTCAGGGACCACCCCACAGGTTAAAGGGCCACCCCTTGGAACACCAGCGTGCCCCGAGGTACTCACTCCGTCCGCTCCCGTGGGGATCTGCCCGTTGACGTTGAGGGTCCGGAAGGGGGAGTGGGTGGACAGGCGTTTGTCCCACTCGCTCGGCCGCGGCTCCGGGACGGACTCCATGAAGTTCTTCTTCAGCTCGCTGATGTTGGCGTGGTGCTTCTTGATCTCCTCCTGGGGCTTGTCTAGATCCTACCAGCGAAAGGCACAGGGTGTGAGTGGAGGGGGGTGTGGGGAGGAGCTGGGACTGCCTAGGCTGCGCTTAGCAAAGCTGCGCTCAGCGACCTCCCGAGCGGCGCTCACACCGCAAACACACAAAGGGAGCGTCCTCTCTCCTCTCTCCCCTCGGATTAATCTGGGAGAAACTGCGATCACGGAGCGGGGTCTCCTCCGGGTGACCTGCAATTCTCAGGGGGTTTCTTTTTAGAGTTGCCAGACTGTGTTTGTTTGGGTTATTTTTTTTTAAAAGGGGGTAGGTTTGCTTTCTGTTTGCTTTCTTTTCCCTCTGCAAGCCTGAATATTCCCAGGTGTCGATACAATTAATGTTCAATAACATGTCTCCCCAATTTTTTTTTTTTTTTTTTTTTTGCTCTCTTCATACCTATTTCCCTTTAATCCTACCAGGAATTATCTCTGCTCCCAGAATATCCCCATTACCATCGTTTCCCCTCCCTCTCATCTCATCCCTCCAGGAGCTACCGTAGGAGGTTTTAGACTTCTGAAATGAAGATGAGATGATTTTTTTTTTTTTTTAAACAAACTGAAAATTTCCTTTATGCTGGATCAATCGAAAAACTCCTGATGATTTTTTTTTTTTTCATCTAGAAAAAGCCAGATTTCTACTCTGTGATGCCAGTTTACAGCATAAACACACAGACTTCAAGGCAAGTCAGCTCGTTAAAAATAGTTTTTTTCTTTGCAAGCAAACCAGAGTTTGTAGAAAACAAAGCTTCTGCATAAAATAGGCGTAAGCCAAACAACAACTTTTCTGGACAGGGCCAAAAAGCAGCAAGAAAGGGAGAAATCAAGATCAGTAAAAGCATCACTGGGAAATTTAACTACTTTTGTGATTTCAGTTGTTACTCAGCCCATTAATTTTAGAAGATGGAAGAGCAAACACATCCCTATAGGAGGGGCCCTCCCAAAAATCTGCATCCCTGCAGCTCACCCAGGACACAGCTAAACCCCAAATGGCTCTTAAACAACATTTACCCCTTTTGGCACAGTTCTGGGGGGAAAAAAGCAAGTTTTGGCATCAATCCTGGATGAAAGTAAAAGGGAAGTGCCTGCTGGGTAGGGGGAAAAAAAGCAGAAATAAGTCTGCTGAGGACTCCAGGGTTAATCCCTGCCTGGGACCAGGCACCCTACAGCTGCTCCTGGCTCAGAGAAGAGAGAAGGACCACCTTGGCTTTTCCAGCACTGTGCAGGAGCAGGGCCTGGGAGGGCTGGAGAGGAGCTAAAGCCACGAGGAGCTACGTGGAGCCAGGTCTGGGAAGCACCTTGAGGAACCAGCTCGCTCAGCGTCACCTCCTTTTCCTCCTGATTTTCCCTTTCTGCAAGAACCTGGTGCACGTGGAGAGTTAAAAGGTTTTCAGCAAAATCAACAGGCAGCTTCAGGAGGGTGAGGTCTGCTGGGAAAACACCTGATCTGCCAAATGCATGGGTTAAAAAACACAAAGGGAGTGAAGGGGGTGAGCTGCTGGGTGAGCCCTGTTCTAGGGGAGGGCTGGAGCACCTGCAACAGAACCAGGGAGGGAAAGGGCTGGGTGGCAGAGGCAGGTATTGCACTAACAGGAAAAAAGGGGTTTGGAAGCGATGACCAAGCTCTGTTTGGGGTTGGGGGAGATGGAGCTGTTTGAGCTGGGTGGAAGAAGGCGACAGGCAGAGTCTTCAGAGCTCCAGCAGCGGCCCGATGTGTTCACACCCTTCACTCGCGGCTCAGAGCTCTACGTTGTAGCAGGTTAAAAAAAAAATTAAAAATAAAAACAAGACCAAAAAAAAAACCTCAAAAACCCACCCAAAAGCTGCAAAACTTTGAAAATTCCAATTAGGAGAAGGCAGTTAGTTCACTCCACTTTTTCAAGAGATGCCAACAGGGAAACCCTACGAGCTGCTGGGGCTGCAAGTCTTGAGTAGAAAACACGTAACACAGAGTAACAAGAGCCACAAAACATCTCCCATAACACAGTGTATTAAAGAATTAAAATATATGATTGGCATGGTCTGTTCTGAGACCGTGCTTGGGTGAAGGCAAACGGAAAGGGCTCCCAAATTCAAAGGGAAGAGCTGTAAGGTGCAGGGATGAGCCCCCACGTCAGAGGTGACAATTTCACTGAATCCCAGAATGGTTTGGGTTGGAAAGGACCTTAAAACCCATCCAGTTCCACCCCCTGCCATGGGCAGGGACACCTTCCACCAGCCCAGGTTGCTCCAAGCCCTGTCCAGCCTGGCCTTGGACACTTGCAGGGATGGGGCAGCCACAGCTTCTCTGGGCAACCTGTTACAATTTCCCCTGTAGCCTATCCTGAATTTTATATTTTCATAGACTGGCTTTTCCCCCAGGAAAATAATTTGTGCCAAGCAATGAAAAACTAATTCCCACAACAATCTATGCCCCTGTGAGCACCCAGTGGGTCCCAGAGCAGATCTGAGCTCTGCCAATCATGTATTTTGGGTAGGTATGAGAGAATGAAAGTCAGAAGAGGAAGAAGGAAGAATGGCTGCACATCGTCATGTTTACTGCCACCATGCAAAAGCATAATTAAAAAATCAAATCAAATCAAAAGGTCTTTCATGCAAGAGCATGCAAAATAAAGGCAGCAGCAGAAGAGGAAGAAGTTCAGCGCAGATGCAGAAGGTTTAGGCAAATGCAACTCAAAAAAAGCTTCAAGTTCATACAAACCTCCAACATTAAATTGCTATGCCTGATATAAATGTTTTCACCATCTAGCCTCTTTGATCTCTTCTGTGAAAATGAAAGGAAAGGGGGAAACAAAACAAAACAAACAAAAAAAAAAGCACAAAAATTAAAACGTTGGTCTTGCGGGATCGAGAAATCGGCAAATTAAAAAAGTTAACTCAAGGTCGGGAGTGCAGCGCTGAGGCAGCGTGGGGTGGGAATTCCCACCAGGAATGGGGGTCTGGCTCATGGAGAATGGGAGATGTGATGAGTCCTTTAAAGAGACAGCTCCCGGGGGGGCCTCGGCTCCGACCACAAAGAGACGGTTACCGGTCTTTCCACGGAAACCTTGCACAGGTCACCAACATCACATTCCTGAGGGATGCAGCCCACCCCAGTGTGAGGCTGTACTACCTGGAGTAACCTCTACAAGGTCCCCGTGTGCACAGTAACTATGCCTTAACAGCCTTTCCCATCTTGGATGTGTCCCTGTCACTTAATCAACACCAAAAAAAACGTCCTCCTCTTTTTTTTTTTTTTTTTTTGCATTTCCTGCAGTGCACACTGCACAGTTTTCTCTGGTTTTTAACTAAATTTGTTACAGAGAAGATAAATTTCATAAATCAAGCCAAGTGTGTCTCTTTTGAACATTCAACATGCGTAATTTTAGCAATCAGGTTGTGTCTACGGGACAAAAAAACTACTCATTTTCCAATCAAGTATTTGGTGGGTTAAAGACAATCAACCTCCCAACCCAAAGAACAGGAAGAAATTGGAGCACTGTCTTTTTAAACATGTTACAGATGCATGAATGATATGGCAAATTTGGCTGGTGAAAGGGTAAAATGGCTAACCTTCCTCATTCTTATCAGTTCTTCCTCTTTTTCTGCAGGCTGCTGCTGTTGGGCAGTGATAAAAACAAAAAAAAAAAAGAGTTGTTGGTTCATTTAATTACGTTGAACCTTCAAAAAAAAAAAAAAAACCAAAACAACTGTGAGCAACCTAAACTGAATTATGAGCACAAACCTGGGGCTGGGCACCCTTCGTGGTGGGGACTGTGACCTCAATGTGTGTTTTCCTCACCTACATTTAAGAAATAAATCGGTAAAAACATTTCTTGTTAGTAGATTTGTTTCGAGAAACCATTTAGTTTCCAAACACGGCTGCATAAAGTTGGTTTTTTGAGGTGCTGAGGGGGAAAACATGCAAAAAAAAAAACCAACATGCAGCCCTGGGTTAATGGCACGGCAGCTCCCGGCGCTCTGTTAGTCAAACAGCAGGTGAAATAATTCCTTCAGCTCCAGAATTATTTGTATTTGAAACCAAGTGCTCTGCAGGGCTTCTGAAGGAGGGCTTCCCACTTTGCATGAGCTCGGCCAGGCAGTGTTTTCAAATGTCATTTTGCAGCTGGATCTCCCAGTGAAATCCCACCAAAGCAACATGCTCCAGTTAACACAGACCTTCTCAAAAAACAGAAATTAGGGGTTATATGCACAGGTATTATGTTGGCAGAGGAAGTAAGAGCAGGCTTAGCTACAAAACCAAGCCTAACATCACTAATTAAGTTCTTTCCTGTCCACAAAGCAGAGAGCCAAGATTGTCTTAACACTCTCGAGGAAGTATTTTAGGGAAATTGGATTGCCAAGTACTCTGAAGGCAAAAGCATCAGTGGGTGTTAAAAGAAGTGATGCAGCTACACTGGAGAAACAGGGTAAATTTGGCACGTTCAAATCCACAATTTCCTCCCACATCTATATTTGAAGAGGAAAAAAAAAAAAATCCAGTGTTTAAGTATTTAAGAAAAAAAACCTGTAATAACTGAGATGTGATGAGTAAAATTTCCTCGTTCTCAGTGTAACACGAGGGAGGAGGAGCAGCCAGGCAGGAACTCTGTGCTCCAATTCCAACCCCACAGTGCCAGCCTGAGGATCCCTTCAGCACTTTCATTTAAAAATTACTGCTCACACAGGCCTTGGAATTTTTTGAAGCAACTGTCCTTTCTTCACCTCCATCTCCCAACCTTAATTAATGGGGATTTCCCCTGGAGATGTCACACAAGACCCACTGTGTGGTATGTTACAGGAAATGTGGCTCCAGCAGTGCTGAGATCTGCTAAATTTTGGAGTGATGTGAAAATCGTGTCTCAAGGCAAACACCTCTGCTGCACCCCTGCAAGGCTTCAGTCAATAAGATCTGCAGAATATTAAGGACACTGTAATATCAACATTAATTTTGCATATTATTCTGACTTATTAGAACAGCACACACACGTATCAACCCCAGCAAAGGCCTCAGACATTTGTAGAAAGGTCAAATAATGGTTTTAAAAAAATGGCATTTAAACAACAAGCCCCCCCAAGGTCTCACCAGTGCCATTGTCAACTAAAGTTTTAGTCCAGTTTGCAGCACTGCGTTACCAGCTCTCCCAGCCAAAGCCTATCAACGTGAAAAACATTCTGGCACTGAGCTGCAGCCAGATCCATATCACTGATTTCACTGGAATTGCCTCCTGCTGTCGTACCAGGAATCAAGAGGCACAGCCTGGCCGTGGGTGAGCCCTGAACTCCAACCCCACGAGCACGTGCAGCTCTTGGCAGTGCTTTTAAACATCTTGAGGTTGCACTCAGTTTGACTGCAGCCACCAAAACTTGGGGGTGTCTCCTCTTCCACAGGGAATGTCAGGGCTGGGATTTCCCTGGCACCCAGGCCCCCGTGCCTGCTCCCACCTGATGCCTGGGAGAGGGGCAAACCCCTCATCTCCCAGGAGGGGAAGGTGGGCAGAGCTGCTGCTTTGGGGTGGCTCCTGGAGCGACGCTCCGGTCTGACCTACCTTGGATGCATCAGCCGGCTCTGCCTTGGCTTTCTCCGGTGGGAATTCCTCCCGTCTCACATCGGTTTTGGCTGTTTCCCTCCCTGTTTTAGACGTGGCCACGTCCTTCACGTCAGGCTTAGCTGGGGCTGGCTCTGCAGGGTGGCTCTGAGCGATGGCCGGGGCCGAGGTGGGCCGGGGACTCCGCTCCGGGGTTATCACGGCCACTGCTGAGGAGGGGGTGGGGGGATACACAGGGACAAGGTTCAGAGCAGGTAATGTTCCAAAGCTCTAGGCAAAGTCTTTCCAAATTACAGTGCTGTCATTTCAAAAGAAAGGGAGGAGGAGGAGGAGGAAAAAAAGGGAAACGAAATAAAGATGTTGAGCGAAGCAGCTTGTGCGTTTAGTACGGGAGGGTTGAGATTATTTTCCTCATGGTTTAAACAAAACCAAATAAAGCCCCACACCAGATGGTTTACAGAAAAGCAAGCTTGCACTCTGCAGAGAAGCCACACCAGAAAGGCAAATCTGGAATTTGACATCGTGCCACGGATTTCTGGGTCCTTCACACACAAACTGACACGGACTCCACTCCAGTGCAACCACAAAACAGACACAGCACGGGGAGTTCTGGGCTTGTGGGCACCTCCTCAACCAGAAACAGATGGTTTCTGGAAGGGAAACACAGGTTTTTTTCCCCCCCACTCCCCAGTCTTTTAGGCAACTCAAATGAAAAAATAATCAACAAGCACCGCTCTAGGAAACTTCACAGCAACTTCCAGGTGGGATTCAAAGCAGGCTGGGCTGTGTGTCCCGGGGGGTATCTCCGAGGCAGCATGGTGGGAAGATACCCAGCACCTCCAGGCCAGTGACAGTGCAGGAATGAACAGCATGCTGCCAAAAAATCACCTTTCCAGAGGATGAGGGTCTTAAAACACGAGCACTAGCCCCACACAAAATCAACTGCCTATTCCTTTCCTTCAGTTCCTGATTTTCCAGGCAGTTCCTTACCCCTGACTCCAACAAAATATTCAAGCCAATACTGTGTGACAAAGCCACTCCCAATTAATTCCCTGTGTGTACCTATAGATACAATAAGCTATTTGGTTTTCCTGATGTTGGGTTTTAAGGATGTTCCACTAAAAACACACCCAAAATAGTATCTTTGACGAGGTCCCACATTCCCAAAGTCACAGTTTGCAGCGGGGTCACACCGTGCAACCCATCCCATCCCACACTGGTGTTCCAGTCAAAGACACTAGAAAATTTGCTGTTAAAAAAGAAATTGTGATTTCAAGCAACTCCTTAGTAAGAACCTGATTTTCCACAGACTGGAATTACACTTTCAGGACAAACTCTTGGACCCACCCCAAACCCCATACCAACACCACGGGCTCCGTCCTCTCCCTGCTCCTCAGCACAGCAGCTCATTCCTGTGACCCAGACACTGTGTTAAACTTTCAGGAGGACAATCAGTGCCATGTCCTGGTGTATTTATGCCATGGAAGCGGTGACAGCCGCTGGGAAGGTTGTACAGAGGTGGGATGGTAGGGACAGTCGGGATGAGGAGGATGCTGGGAGAGCAAAGCCGTCATCGCGGTGGTACCTGGCTCCTTCGGGACTGGCTCTAGTTCTCTCACCACCATCATTTTTTCTTCCTCCTCCTCCTCCTCCTCCTCCTCCTCCTCTTCAATTGGGCTTATCTCAATACTGCCAAGATCACGTTTGGCTAAAAAAGTTATGGATGTGTTAAAATGCCACCTCAAGGATGAAGCAGCAAAGGAAATACTGCCACCAGTAAATCCACACGGTCACCTCTCCTGCTCCTCTCCCAGGGCATCAAGACATGCAGGAAAAATAATAACAGACACCAAGCTTTTCCTTTGCCATCCAACAGTGAGTTATGGGCTGCCCAGAACTGTATTTTAGTTAATTTTCCTGATTAACTACTTTAGGCCATTTTGACACATGATTTAAACACAGTATAAAAGGCACTGCCCCCAAATAAAAGATATAAAATGTAGGTTGGAACTGGATGATCTTTAAGGTCTCTTCCAAACCAAACCACTCCATGATTCTGTGATTGACCACCATCACCCCACTGACAGTCCCTGCTGGGAACAGGAGAGTCAGGAGGAGGAAAAGTGCAGGAGATGGATAAGAAGGGGCAGCTGCATCAGCAGAGCCCCTGCTGTGCTCAGGTCTGACACTGACTGATGTCCACCCTTCTCCTGCCCATCCCATGGAACACCCTCCAGCGTTTTCCATACTAACCAAGAAAACGTGAAGCTCTCAGTTACCTCCCTCCACAGCTTCAATCTCCACTTTCTGCAGCAACTAATCAACTCTATTTTAATTACAATTAGCGTGGATCTGACTGCAGCAGCGACGTTGCTCTGACACCCTTCCCCAGCTAGGGAAGCAGCACTCCCTAAGTGAAGAAATAAAGTGGAATGTAGGTGACCTCCAGCAGTCCTGGACCTCATAACCTGATTTTCAGGCACTGCACGTTCCTACAGCTCAGGGGAGCAAACCTTCCAAGAGGGAACAGCAAGGGAGGAGCGTTAATAAGAGGCAACTGCACACTCACTTCCACACACAGCCAAGCCACGGCACCCACTCACCTCACCCAGGGCGGTCCTGGAAAGCAGCACACGGCAAAGCCAGGGGGGATTTTAGTGGCAACAAGCACCACCACAAAGCAGTGCAACCTGTGTCCTACAGCACTGCATCACTCCACCCCAGCAGTGACAGCACAGCAGCCACCAAACGCCGCTGCAGCTGTACCTGACCGCGGCGGCACCGGCTCCGGGAACTTTGGCTGGGCAACAGGAACCTTAACCACCTCTACCTTCTCCTCCTCCTCTTCCTCCTCTGCAATGGGTTTCATTTCAAAAGTTTCAAGAGTGTGTTTGGCTAGAAAGAGGTTTGCAGGTGTTAATGGGGGTCGGGGACCCGCACGGACACACGACGGTCACCACAGCAAAGAGCGAGGAGATCCCTCTCAGCAGCTGGGAAGAGGTTTGCAAACCAGGCAGCTCAACAGTCGTTTTCCACCATGGAACTGTGCACCAGCCTTTCTAGAGTGCTGCCATACCCAACAGTGCATTGGATAAGAGGGGGAAAGAACAACAGAAACAAGCTTTGCAGGCTCCTTGCCCAGGTGGGGACACGTGTGGAATAAGGATGGGCTCTGCCTGCAGAGTATGGAGGGACAGGGGTGCTGGCTGGCAAAATCCAGGCAAAACACATCCAGGTAACAACCTATCTAGAAACTAGCAGCTTTAATTAAACATACTTGAGTGATCCACTTCCAATCTACCCTGCTGCCTGGAATTCCTCACCCTGTTTTTACAGCATCGGGCTTTCCCCACCGGGCAATGCTGATTAGGGAGGATCAAGGCACGACCACGGTGGGGGGAAATCTGACACACTTCAAGAAAGCTGGATCTAGAAACTACAGAAACAGTGATGCAGTCAAAAGCACACTGTAAAAAAAAATTCCAGGTGGAAAGAGGGAAGCAGTGCAGTACCCACAGCATTTGCATACGAATTATTTCCAGCCCTAACACACCACAGGCGGTCGCCATCCAAGTGATGAAGGCTGCAAATATTTGACAACACTGTGCTGTGAAACACTTATTAGTATTCAAATGTGCTGTTGTACCTACACCCCTCTTAAGGACATTAATATTTATTAATATTTATTAATAGTACCTCTCTTAAGAGAAATATAAGCTCCACAGCCTAAAAGGGGTGGCATTTCTCAAATGCTGAAAAAAGATCCCAGAGTAGACTTAAAAAAAAAAGAAATCCCAGAATAGACTTCAAAAACGTCAAGAAGGTCCCAAGATGAAAAATTTCAAAAGCTTCACTAGAAGTTCCAAGATCAAACTTTAAAGTTTGCCAACTCACATACACAAAACTACTCAAATCTAATGAGAGTTCTCAAGTACCAACACATCCTAAACTTTTCCCCGCCTCCCCACAAGAACCACAAGGTGCAAGGTGGAAATTTAGGGAGTCTCCCAGAGCTGGGCTGTGTCTCCTCTCACTGCAGAATTCTTCTTGCAAAGGAATGAGAAGAGAAAGCTGCCAGATTTGGCAAAACTTGGAATCGTCAGGAACAAGCACGTAGAGGACAGGAAAGGTACTGCAGAGAGTTGTAGCCACCACCACCACAGCTATACCTGGCTTCTCTCGGATCTGATCCGCAGGTTTTGGTTCAGGAACCTCAACCACCACCACCTCTTTCTGCTTCTCTTCCTCTACGGTCCTGAACTCAACTCTGTGAGTCGCACGTTTAGCTGAGGAAACGGGGCACATGTTATAGGGACCCACATGGCACAGACAACACTGCAACCACCACGGAGCTCGGACCAAGCAGCCTCTTTCCTCTGGACTGGAGGTACAAAGCCCAGGCTTGGAGTGTCACTAAGCCCAGGAGCAGGGATAGCCTGGCTGCTGCTGGTCATGGGGTGTTGGGACAACCCTGGTGCCTCCCAGGCTGCAGCACAAGATCAGGGCTCAAAGCAATGCAGTCCCTGCTCCATCTGGGATGCTCCCCTTTCCCTGGATCCTTTCAGTGCACAGGAATCTTCCCCTTTCCCTGGATCTTCATCCTGCACAGGGATGCTACCCCTTTCCTAAATCCTCACAGTGCATAGGGATGCTCCTCTTTCCCTGGATCCTCTCAGTGCACAGGGATGCTCCTCTCTCCCTGGATCCTCTCAGTGCACAGGGATGCTCCTCTTTCCCTGGATCCTCTCAGTGCACAGGGATGCTCCTCTTTCCCTGGATCCTCTCAGTGCACAGGGATGCTCCTCTTTCCCTGGATCCTCTCAGTACACAGGGATGCTCTCCTTTCCCTGGATCCTCTCAGTGCACAGGGATGCTCCTCTTTCCTTGGATCCTCTCAGTGCACAGGGATGCTCTCCTTTCCCTGGTTACTCACGGTGCAAAGGGATGATCCCCTTTTCCAGGATCTTGGTACCCAGTGCTCCAGATCAAGTGGAGTCAGCTTAAACACTCTCCTCTCCACGTCTCACCTCCTCTAGCCTGGAGCTATCCATCTCCCTTAAAAATGTGGGATAAGCCCACCTGACTGACATCCCAACCTAAGCATGGCTTTAAGGGCATGGCTTTAAGGAACACTGAAGAAGTTTCAGTTGGGGCAAAAAATCTCCCCCTCAAGCAAACCTACGGAATTTAAGAAGTTATGTTACACAAAACAAATAGCTTAACTCCTGATTTTCTAAAGGAAAATGCTTTGAGACCGAATGAGGAAATATCTTTACAACTAGAACTTTGCCATGAGCCTTTAGCATCCACCTACATCCTTTTTGTCAGCTAGTACTGCTGGGACTACTCTCAGTCTGTATTTCTGTTTCGAGTCTGGCTCAGTTGGGAGCTCATTTTCCCACAGCAGCCCTCCCAGTGCTGTGATTTTAAGATAAGGACACTACCTGGGAGAGGTAACAGGCAAGTAAGTACTGAGCAACGTCAGAGAGCGGGATGATCGCGGGGAATTTCTGTCGTAATTACGCTGAAGGGACAAAGGGTGGCTTTTGTGTAAATCATCTGTGCTGTGACGATCTCGTGATGATGTTCTTTTGATCTTTGCAGGGGGAATTTCTGCGCTGGTTGGCTGTTTTGCACCCTGACGCGAGCGAAGGTCGCGCGACGAGTTAAAACACGCGGCTCGCGGGGGCGAGGGGTGAAACCGGGAGCTGGAGCTCGGGTTTTTTGGTACAGCGGGGGGGTCGAGGCGTTACTTCAGCACCTCGGGGAGGGGAAGGCTGCACTCACCTCCATCCAGGCTCCTGGAGGCTCGTTTGCTGGCCGTGCGCTCGAACTGGGGCGCGGGCCGGTCGATCAGGGCACTCGCCTGCCGCGTCTGCGCCTGCGTCCGCCCGCTGTAGCGGAACTTGGAGCCCAGCGCCAGGAACCTGCTCTTCGGGATGGCCTCGGTGGAAGTCAGCCTGAAAAAAAACACGTCCACGGTTTAAATAAAAAAACCTCCAGGTCAAGCAAGAGGCAAATCCAGCGGAGCTCGGCGCGGTTGAGGAGGGTAAGGAATAAATCTGAAAATCCGCGTCACCGACTTCGAACTATCTCGTGAGGTTTGGTGGATTTCGCCCCCTCCAGGAAATCCCCACTTGGCATTTCCCAACAAATCTCCTCAATTTCTAACACCAAATGCTTTGAAATGAGTGCTCCTTCACGGCTGTGGCATCTCCATCAGGAGAGCTCCCCAGATCCAGAGAGCTCAGTGCGCTTCAGAGTAGAAATACCTTCTGAAGAATCCAAGAGAGCACTTTGAGTTGGACTGAGCTCAAATCCCGCTAAATCTGAGCTGTTCTTGTTTAGGTGCCACTCACCAAACTTTATTTTTTAAGGAGTTTCATTTTCTGTGGATGTACTGGGAAGGGAGAGTAAAGGGGGGGAGGTAAAGTGGAAATAAAATAGAAATTAAAGAAGTCTCTTGCCAGTAAGTCTCACATCTACATCAGCCAAAGTTTTCCATCTTATGTATCTTATGAAGCAGAACCTGCTTAAAAATTTACTGCAAAATAAACACTTAAATGTCCCTGCAACCATTTCACTCCAATTGCTCTGAACCCTAAGGAACACTGAAGGAACTAAGCAACACTGCTCATTTTCAGCAGTTACACTAAAGCATGAGTTACCCAAAGTTCAGACAACCCACCTGAAGAAGGTGTGATGTTCAACACATACTTTCCACAGCTTCTTTGCTGCCCGGTAACTTGGAAGCTTGAAGCCAATTGTACTTTCATACTGTTCTTGCTGTGGAAAACATAAGTTATTTAGGTATAGCAAGGAATAAATATGGCAGGAGCTCAGTTCCCAGCCCTTTGCTCTGTTCTGCTGCGGCACAAACTGCTGAACTCACTCCAGGACGTGCAGGAGGAGCTCAGGTCAGAGGAAAGACAGGCTTTGGCCACAAGCCTGGGCATCTCTCAGGGTGCGCTGGGATTTACAGAGGAACATGCTGTGGATTTTGCAGCCAGTCAGCCTCATTTACACCCCCATCATACTGCCCAGCTGCAGGATGGGGTCAAACATTGATCTCCTTGCAAGGCTGGGTCAAGGCAGTGGTAGCAGGAGGAGGAGGAAGAGGAGGAAAGAGGTAGATCCCCATTGTAGCCAGGCTGCTCCAAGGATCTCCCCATTAATGAAGCAGCACCAGTGCATCCATCCCCTGCCTCCTGCCCTTAGGTGAAAAGCTAATTCGAATTTTCAATTAATTTCTTTTAATAAAAGCAGGACAAAGAGCCTTTTGTTTTGCCTTGTGTCCAAAAAAATAAAAGAGAGTTAGTCCTCTCCCAGTTTCAGCTGTCAGCTTCCCACCCGTTTCCCTGGATGCTGGGAATTCCCCGCCGTGCCAGGAGGTGGTGCTGGATGACACGCAGTTAAACCCTCACCAGCTGGGCTGGAGCTCACACTCTGCTCAGACACCCTGATCCCAAATGCTCATCCAGGGAAAAGGCCGTTCCCTCCCCGTTCCCTCCCCGTGACACACAGGCGGTGACAACCACGAGGCAGTGCCAGGTGACACACAGGAGCCAGGACACACCTCCCCCGGCCGAATCTTTATGAAGAAGCTGCTGCGCTTGTAGGAAATCTTCAGGACTTTGGGCCACGGGAAGCGGTTGATTCTCAGTTTATCTTTGTAAACAAGAAGGCCACTGGAACAGACTCCCAGAGTGATGTCCACTCCTTCCAAGTCCTGGGAAAGCAGAAGAGGGTTTAAGCGGCGTCAGGGTCAAGAGTTTCAGGTCAACATCTGCCTTCCAAATCACCCCTTTGGTCTTGCCCCAAATTCATCTCCCCACTCCCCCAGACTCCAGCTCCCAGCTCCAGGTTGGCTTTTTCTTCACGTTTCTCCTCACAACCTCCTCCTCCTTGTTGATCTTTCCTGCCCTGCTGGTTGCCCAAAGGGCTTATCTGGAGTCCAACCTGCATTTCCCCACGTGGCAGGTCAGAGGCATAAATTCAAAGTTCCTCAGAGCAAGGACTCGTCTGCATCAGGAGCTTTGGAAAGCTACATAAATAATAAACAACCAGGAAGAATCCTTTCTCCTGCAGGAATGCTTGAGGCATTCCTGTTCTGTGCCTGTATTTCCATACTTCCTCTACCTTTCAGAAGGAGCTTCTTGAAACAAGTAAACTTGCTCCTGCGAGGGAAGGATAATCAAATGACAAAACCCACAGGCAGGTGCTGGTTCTCACCTTGGCTTGGTGAAGGTCGACTCCATACATAGACAGCTTTTTTGCATTCTCAAGAAATTCCAGGTCTGCTTGGGCTGGAGTCATGGATCTGGGGAAAGAGAGAAAGGGCTTGGTATTCCCCAAACTGTTGCCTCTAAGAGAGGACAAATCAGACTTCACAAAACTCATTAGATTTTGTTTTGCTTTCAGTGCAACCAAATTTGTGCTCAGGTGGTGAATTATTAAATCACTCTGAATGCCCACATTTGCGCTTTGAGACATCCCCACAACACAGATGCACTTTGCTCCTGTGGAGCTGTACAGGCACTAGAGAAGAAAGCAAGGAACAGCAGTGAGGGGGCAAAACTGGATTCAGCAGAAGAAAACCCCAACTGAGCCGCAGGCAAAGGGTGACAGGTCCTTGTCCCTCCAGACCTGCTGCCTCCAGACCTCCCCAAACCCAGCTATTGTTCTCCAAGCCAAACACATGGACAGCTGAGACCACTCAGCAGCGATTCCAACCAGGGGACCAGATGAATGAGGGGTTTTCTGGGAACAGATGGTGCCCTGTCTGCAGGAGGGGCACAACTTAACAGAGACATCCTGATAATGGCCTCCATTATCAACGGTATTGAAGTGCCCTTGTTAATAAGTTTCTGGTGTGTGAGGTACATTAACAGCTCTGTTGGGAGAGAATTCAGCTGCATACATTTCATTTTCTTCCCTCCTTTGATGTCTTCCTCACTGAGCCCTCCCATACATCTTGTGTGTGATGTAAATAGAGTTTGTGGTGGTGGCAGACAGGGCAGACAAAGACAGCTGTAAGGACAACCCTGCAGGAAAGACCCAGGAGCTGTCTCTATCTCCACAGGTGCCTTGTGCTTTGCAAATATAGTAGAAAGAGTTGGAGAGTGGTTTAGAAGAGATTTCCCAGGAAGTGTTCAAAAAACATGTGTGTGTGGCACCTGAGAACCCGGTCTAGTTGAGGGCTTGGCTGTGCTCAGGGAATGGTTGGCTTTTCCAGCCTTAACGATTCCATGACTCTGATTCCCACTGAAAACCCTCTGACAGTTTAATGTTCACAGAATACAGACCAGAAATTAAACTGGGACGTTTTGCTTCCTCCTGCACACGCAGGCAGATGAAATATAACTACATCTTATACCTTGAAGTCTCCTTCTAATGAAGCCATGAATAATTCATCACCCTGATCCGCCACTTCCAGCACAGCAGCGGCCTTTGACTCCGAGTCATGAAGCTTGTCAGTGGCCTGGTACTTATTTTCCCTCATTTCCTCTCCTCTCAGTGCAAATGGAGGGGAATCAATTTAAAGTATTGATTTGGAGGGTTGAGTGAGGTGTTAATTGTAGGTCTGGCCACAGCCAGGAGCCCATGTCCACCCTTCCCACTGCACTCCAGTTATCAGTTCCCCCTCTGCCTCTGAGAAGGTCTTGTCTTTGCTCTGTTCTTGCCAGGGCATCAACCAGCAGCTTTTTCTCAGGGCTGCTGGTTGAAAGTACCACCGAGTGGTGTTATGGATTTTGGGGGGTTTCCCCTCCAAAATCCCACTGCATCCCTGGGAGGGCACAGAAGCTACAGCCACCACACCTTACCTGTATGTTTTATGAAGCTCCACAACCTTCTCCTCGAGCTCTTTTGTCTGGTTCGGGGCCAGTTTGAACTCAGTGATGTAATCTGGGCCGTGGAGATCAGGATCATAGTCCCCCAGCTCCGACTGGACCGTGTAGGAGCCCAGCAGGGCCAGGGTTGCAAAGGAGCAGGGCAGCCGCCCCGTGAGGATGTCCTGTCTGAGCTGAAGACACAGGTAATACCTGGGGGCAAAAAGGAAAATATTAATCACAGGGAAATTTATGAACTTGAGGATCAGTCTCTATTTCAAGCCACTGACGAACGAGCGTGGTGCTCGTTCCCAATTTCTACCTCCATTTTTAGCCATTGCCAAGGTAAACAGTGTGGAGCTCTGGGGGATTTAAGGTCACCTCCACTCTGCAAAGGGACCAGAAAATCTCAGGTTCAGATAAAAATGTGCTTTCCTCTACAAACACACCCATGCCAGGGTTGTGCATGACATGGCTTTACATAAGAGCAGGAGCATCCACACACACACTGAGAACAAACCAAACCCCCTCCAAATGGGGAAGACATTTGATCTCCTCACTGAAGGAGCCAAATATTAAACATTTCTGTTCTGTATTCACTGCTCTGCTGGCAGCAGATTCCCAGGGAACTCACCTGGTTATATCCTCTGTCAGCTGGGCAGGATCTGGAGGATAAAACTTGACATTGAAGGTAAAATCCCAGGGGCCTCCTGCAATGACAAAGGAGAGGTTGAGAAAAGTCAACAGCTTTGTGACAGTCATTATTATTAAAGCTGTTATTAAAAAAGCTGGGAATATCCAACCTGATCTTCAACAATTCACCCAGCAGATGTAACACTGACCTTATACTGCTCACTCTCACAGCTGGATGCAGCTTAACATCTGTATAAGATATGGTTTTATTTATAGGATACAAGCAGGAGAAAAAAAAAAAAAAAGTAGGGCAGGGAAATACACATAAATAAACCACTACTTGTGGCAAAAATTAAATTAATTGCTAAGAAGCTCAAGGACTCCCATGTTCTTTCATTGATTGAAAAGGGATTCGTGAAGAGAGGGCAGGGGTGGGCTGTAAGTTAATGAATTAGGATTGGTTTATCACTCAAGCCAATTTTCAAATTTCAAGAGGGGATGTGCTAAGTCACTTCTCAGCCTAATGCACTGGGGTCAGGTGGTCAGACACAGGTTAAACTCAGCCCAACACAGGCATCAATCTCTGCATGAGAAGCCAGCAAGCACCAGGGTAGGAAGAGCTTTACGAGCCCAGACCTAAATGTTTAATATCTAATGTTTAAAATAATACTTAATGGTTAAAATAATGTTTGCAAACCTGCTGCAGCGCCATTACAGGCATTAACTGGAGTGAGAATCCACATAATCACACTAGAACTGGCATTATGAGTGGTCTGGCCAGCCTAGGTGCCACAGCTGAAGGGGTTACTCTCTCTTTTCCTTGAAAATAATCCCATTTCCCAGCAGAAAAGAGTCCTGACCGGGTGATGTTCATAGTTACATCTCCCCCCTCCCCTGCTGTGGCCCTTTAACACCAGCTCAAAATGAGATTTCTTTCAGAAAGAGAAGATCTGTCCCTGCACTTCACCCAGAGGTTTATCCCAATCTCACAGAGGGAAGAGGGGCCACGCAGCATCCCTGGATTTACTTCTTATGCAACGCCATAACTGGGATTAAACACAAGGCATGTTGTTTTCATCACACACAGCTCAAAACAAGCCATTCCAAGAGGTCATTTTAGGGAGCAGAGGTTATCTAAAGCAACATGCATCAGGGTACACATACTCATACCCACATTCAACCTATTTTCCAGTAAAATCTAATAATCTGCCATTTAACCCATCTCAGGGGATCAGATTCCGTAAGAAGCTGCTGCTCATCGCATTTACCAGATGAATTTTACGGATGGAGCAGCTCCTGCCCTTCAAACACACCCTGCTGTTGATTCCCAGAGAAGTTGGTAAGACCAGGAGCTTTCCCTGCTCCACAGCCCTGTGGTTTCCCCCCCCCCCTTCCCCAATCAGGAATTAGTGACACACTTTGTCCTGTGCCTCCCACCAAAAACACCCATAAAACAGTGTTTTACTCTCATAAAACAGCATTATGCTTCCCAAACCCAGTGTTTTACTTTCAAAAAACCAGTGTTTTGTATCCAAACCCCAGTAGTTTACTTCCCAAACCCAGTATTTTACTCTCAAAGCAGTCTAGACTGGCCCCCAAGGGAAAACAAAAGCCTCTGAAACGTTTTTAATTACGACACTGCCCTCATCTTGAAGTAATTCAATGCTAGCAGACCTTAAAATACCACTCTGGAGAGCATCTGGTGATACTACTCGAGCCATTTATCGCCCCAGCACTCCTATTTGGACCCCAAAACAGCCTCAGAGTCCATCAAACCCTGCTCCAGCTCACAGTTCTGCTCAGGCTCTCCCAATCTCCTTTGGGAGTTCCGTGGTTCCCACTGACACCTCCAACAAGGAGCCATCTCCCATTCCAGCCCTGCAGAGCCAGGGTTGCTTTGCTCCAGGCAAACACACCCCAAGCCCACGTTTTGTCAAGGAAATGACATTTTTTTTCCCTCAATCCAGAGCATCCCTAAGTCCTTAAGAAGGAGAGAAAGGACGCAGAGACTGCTTGAACTTGTGCTGATCCCTGCCAGCCACCCTCACTTGACCTCTCCCCATCCCTGGGCCCCCTCCAAGGCCATGTTATTTAGGGAAGAGGGGAGAAACCACACCCCCCCCCCCCTCCTCCCCAGATGATAAATTCAATCTACTTACCATGAACCTGCTTTTTTATTTCTTTGGCAGGATCCAGCCACGTCTGTAAGAGGATAAAAACATTCACAGTTTAACAGACATTCCAGAAACGCCACAGAAAGCTGCAAATTGCTAAAAATACGGCGAAAAAAGACAATATTTGACACTCAGGCAGCCATGGAAACTGGAGAGACAGTGCATTTTTCACTACTTTTACTCCAGGCTGTGGTCTCGGGGGTGTATTTCCAATCATTCATCTACCAGGTACTCGTAGGGGAGGCAGGAGGAAGGGGGGAAAAAGGCAGAATATCAGGGCTGCAGGTACAGCCTGAGAGGGGCACTTCTACAGCACCATTTTTTTTCCCTCCAGAACCTTTAAATATAGGCAAATAGGATGTTTACATTCATTTTAATCACCCTGTCTCCTCACTTAGCCTACTCAGATCAAAGATCACCAAGACTTTCTATTATTAGCTCTGGTTTTAAACGACCTAATCACTGAAATATGAGTGAAAACACCCAATTACCACGGAAGGCTGGAATTTCACAGGAGTGTGACATAAACTTCATTTCTTTTAACTATGACTCAAGTTTCTACTAATTATCTCAGCTACAAATATAGAAATATATCCTTTTTTTCCTCTCCCCTCTGTAATTTGGGGTTCTGTGGGATGATGGTGCAACATAAGCCACAAAAAACAACTCCTGCTTTTTTCCACGGTCTGAGCCTTTCCCTTCGGACACCTCAGAGTCTGCCCCACTGCAGGGGATGGCACAGGGTTAATGACCCTCCTGGAGAGGCTACATTTAACCACCTTCTTCATTTTCACCAGCCCTGAGAAGGATTTAGACAGTCCAGGTCTCCCGAGGTGAAGGAATTAACTCATTGAATCCCCCGAGCTAATCTCTCCCGACCAGAAGGACACGTAACTTCGTGGCAGGGAGACAGCCATCCTTACATTTTAATCTCCTCTTTTTATGTGCCTGTCCCTCTAACCTATAAAAGTGGGGGTTAAAAAAAAAAAACATTTTGGAAAGGCAGATGGGCCACTTGATGCTTTTTTAGGGCCACAGCTTTTGAGCTGAGCATCTCCACGGCCCGGGCTGGTGCCACCGCTGCTCGTTACTGGGCTGGGCAGCCCAGGGTGCAGTCATGCATCCCACCCCGCCTGATCCAGCAGACAATGATGGGAGCAGCAATTAACAGCACTTTTATCCCACTGGGTCATGAATCAGTGGGAAACAATCCTCCCTTTCAGAGCAATGAGCTCCTTGCTGCTCCGGCCGCTGTCACAACCTCCTAATCCCGCTGTCACCCTCGGCTACGCCCATGTGGGTAAACATCCCTCCTCAGAAGGTTTATTCCCGAAATATCAAGGTGGAAAATGCCACATGCAACCCTTCCCTGGCCAGGAATACACACATGTAGCTCTGCCTGCTCCACAACGGCTGTAGGTGAGGTGCAGGAGCTCATCCTTGGATTCCTATCAACATCATTTCTACCTGTGAATCAGTAACTCCGTGTGGGGTCTTGTTTGAGGTTACAGCAGGAGAGAGGTGGAGCTTCAAAGTTCAGTGAAACATAAGCAGAAAGACTCCCAAAAAACCCTCCAAAAATGTTGTTTTCCCCCTTCAGAGCAAACCAGACCAGGTTACTCCACATTGGAGCTGAGCAACCCATGGATAGAGGCTTCACCTTCCTCAGCTCCCGGCTCTGGGACACAGAGGTGACAAAACAATCTGTTTTCAGTCCCTGCAGTTAAAAAGCTGCACAACTTCTCATCCCTTGTTAGCTGGGGGAAGACTCTTTTTGCTCTTAACTGGATCTAAAGTACACCTACCCTTCCCTCTGCAAGAACAAACTCCCAGGGTAAAAAAACACACAAGAAGATAGCAAGACACCAGAGACAGTGAAACAAACCCAAGTGGGAGCTCTGCCTGCCTCAAACAGTGACAGGGTGTCATTTTACCTGCGTATTAAAACATTATAAAGTATTTAATGTCAGCCCTATAACCTGCCATGGGTGAATGGTGCAGGTGAAGCAGTGGAATATTCAGAATTTGCACCAACATAAAAGGTCTAAAGGACACAGAATTGGGCCCTTCATTTCGATTTAGCTTTTGGTTTTGTGAAACAAACATTGAGTAACTGCTGAGTTAAAGGGTAACCAAGGGGTTTAAAAGATAAGACACTGCCTGAGTCAAACCAAACAAAGACCTTAAACCGAAACCACGAGTTGGAGTTTGGTATGGAGTCACTGGTGTTCTGCAGGGCAAAGCCTCAACTCCAAACTGCCCTGGGTGGCTCCAACCAAACCTTCCCAATGCTGACACCAGTGCCAGGGCAGCCTGACTTCTTCAGCTGGAGTTCTAGAACTTAAAGGCAGGAAACAACTTACCTTGCAGAAAGCTAATACAACAGATTTCCTCCAGGTGAAGACTCAAGTCCACAAGGATTCTATCATTCTGTGACTCGTGCAGCCTTTTTACTAAAACCCACACTCCTGTAGTCACTTATTCACCACTTCTGCCTCTGTGATGACCCCCAACGCATTTTTAGGGAGGACATCAAAAGCAGTTTTAAGGGGAGCTTGTGTGGGACATGATCCTTTGGAAGAGCTGAATTCCCCCCGGGGCCAGACCACCCCAGAACAGCAGCAGCTTACCCTGGAGGTTGGTGTGTCCCATATGGCCAAACCAAAGTAGTCTTCTTCCAGCAGATTGAGGTGGTCACAGACTTTTTTAAGGAGCTCCTGTCCCTTGGCATGTTTCTGCAAATAGACAAAGAAATCCTGTTGGGCAGGCTGGGTTTTGCCTGTTCTCAATCACAGGGGAGGGGAGGAAGGGAATGGCACCAAATCACACTGTGCACTATCCATAACAGGGAAAAAAGCTGCAAACCCCCCTTCCTGGCTGTTTGAGAGCAAGGACTCCTGATAGGAAAGAGCTCCAGGCATCAGAATTCAATGGAGAGGCAACAGAAACCCAGTGGGTCTCTCTCTTCTGACCAGCTCTGTGCCTGAAGCTCCCCCAAAGCTGAACTTCCCAACAGAGCTCAATAAACACCCAGGATCTGTACAGGTTTTCCCTGCCAAGGTACAGCCAGAGCCCCAGTATCTCCTGGGTCCAGGCTGTCAGAGCTGGTGTGGATCAAAAGATGAACCTGCTGCTACAACCCACTGCTACAGTTGTTCATTTGGGGGACAACCTGACTTTTTTCAGGTTCACAAAAAAACCGGCCCATAATTTTTTTGTGGCCTTTCCATCGCCCCGATCTGCTGATGAAAACCACCTTTTCCTGTTTGCCTCCTGCACCCAGAGCTGCTCAGCACTTCTTGCCTCCAGAAATGCACTTTGAGCCTTCCTATTTCCTCTTTCCCCCCCCCTCAATTCCTGCAGAAGTGAACTGGCCCTAGGAACAGATACCCTTTTAGTCCAAAAGCATGAAGGAAAACATCCCTGAGGCATAAAACTATGGCAACCAGAAGCAGCTCATTCCATTGGAGGCTTTGTTAGAAGAAAGTGCCGTTCCAGTGACGCAAAATCAGCTTCACTTAATGCCTTGCTGGTGCCCACAGCTCTCCTGTCACTCATCTCTGCATGGCAACTGCTCCAAGACCCCTGCCTGGTTTTATTCCTTGGCTTTATTCCAGCCTTTCAGCTGTCAGGTCCTTTGTGCACACGTTGTGACTCTATAGGTAACACAATGTATGTGTTAGCCTGGGTATCCCTCAAGGAATTGGCACTGATCTAGGCATGAAAAACCTTCCAGGGGCTGTCAGTTGGAAAGGGATGCCTGAAAGCACTAATTCTCCCTGGATAAAGGCATTTGTGCTGCTCATTGCCTACACCTTTGCAATTCCTTCCCAATTAAAGCTTAATAAACTCCCAAAACGCCAGAGTAGGATTAGAGGGGTGTTAAAGCCCAGGGTGCCTGCCAAGATAAGAGGGTCTCACTGACACAGTGGTCCCTCCTAATCCTCTCTGCAGTGCCCACCACGATCCTCTGGACCTACTGGAGAGATTTCTCATGTCCTGCTCAAGTCAGGACTCCCCACACCACCAACAGCATCCGTGCCTGTATCCAAAGGCATCACAAACTCACACACAGAGCCATGGCAAGCTGTCACCAGGATTTTGGGGGGACAGTTCCCCTTTTAGGGGGCCTGCACACAACATCCCTGGCCCAGGGGGAAGGAGTTTGGGGCAGGATGCTCTGAGCTGATCCCAGGCAATGCCAGCAGCGCCATCGTTACACAAACACCCGGCACTGACCTACTTGCCCAGGATCACCCAAGGTGACTGTTCCCACAAGGAACCCTGTGCCCAGATACCCTCTCCTGGCCCATTTACCAGCAGGACTGAGGGAAAACAAGCTGGTGGAACTATGCTCTAGTGGTAAGTACCAGATTATTAATATTCCAGACAAGTACTTCGATACTGAAATAGGGATTTCTGCTCGCTTTTTATTGCCCTGACAGCACCACAGCCCTGTGAGAGAATGCACAGAATAAAGCAGAAGAAAAGCTCTCAGATGAAGGGGTTTGCAGTGCTCTAAGTCAACATAATAATTTTAAATTGTTTACTGCAAATATATTCAACTGAGGGTTAACACAGCGTGTTTTTCTTTCCATCCAAGCACCAGCAGCCTGAGAGGTGAAGGGACCTTGGGGAACTAGAAAAAGCACAAATCAATTTGGCAGCCCATTTTATTCGAAGGAAAGGGGGCAAAAGATATTTAGACCATCCCAACTTACCCCAAAAGACTAAACTCTGGTCTGGGATACAATGAGAAAGATGATGAACAGCAAGTGAGATAAAGTTTGGGTTTGTTCTTTTTTTTTAAATCCTTCCTACCTGTAGGCAAGACACCCTGGAATTGTAGAACAATAAAAAATAAAGATTCCTAGCACCCAGAGGCTTTTACAACACACTAAATAAGTTGTTATAGCTTACAGCAGGCTTGTTCTGCAGTAAAGCCTGTCATGTAATTCCCTGGTAGCACATTAGGCCCCTATTAAATCGTGTTTGTGGTGATTTTTCGAGAGGAGCAGAAGGGAGAGGGGGGAGAGAGGAGAAGCAGAACCAAACCCCACAAGTACTTACATCCACAGCACACTCAAAAATGGTGTCATCCAGCAAGACCACTTTGCAGTACATGTTTCTGTGTCTTTTCACTGCTTTCTGGGCAGCTTTCAAATCCTTGTCTGCCTTGGTCTCCGGAGTCTCCGGTTTGGGCTCCGGCTTGGCACACTCTTCCTTGGCTTCTCCTTCTTCCTTGTCCTCAGGGTCTTTACCCTCTGGCTCCTGCTCGTCCCTCCTCTCCTCCTGTGCAGGCTGAAACCCCCCCACCAACAGCCCCGTTTAGAGGAGTCAAACAAACAAACAAAGCATCACATGAAACAAGCACTGCAGGGCTGGGGCCTCACCCAAAATTCGTTATCTGACTTCAACCTGCAACCCGGGACCTGGAGCAGCAGCTGGGGTGAGCAAGGGAATGATATTAATTTTTAAAGCCTTGACAAGTCATTTTCAAGTCCTCATTTAATAAAGGATGTAATAAAAAAGAAATAAGGGTTGATTAGAAAAATCGAGGCAGATTATATCCTGCAGATCTTCGCGGTGTTAATGACAGCATCTTTTGCACTGGGAAGGTTTTGGCCTCCCAGGAAAGACAACCAGTGCTCCCAGTGCCAATCTGGGCTCTGCTCCAGTGCACTCACTCTCTACATGGCAAGGGGGGATGGTTTTACACTCAAAGAGGAGAGGTTTAGATGGGATATTGGGGAGAAATCCTTCCCTGTGAGGCTGGGGAAGTCCTGGCACAGGTGCCCAGAGAAGCTGTGGCTGCCCCATCCCTGCAATTCTTCAAGGCCAGGTCAGACAGGGCTTGGAGCAACCTGGTCTGGTGGAAGGTGTCCCTGCCCATTCCAACCCAAACCATTCCATGACTCTATGGCAGCAGTGGCACTAAAAGGGGAGGTCAGGGCTAGGATTTCATGGCCCTGTGAGCTGACCAAGCAGCTCCCTGCCACCAAAAAGGGAAGGCGGCCCTCACACCACTGTCCCTTTGCCTACAGAAGCACTTTGTGAGCCATTTTAATTCACTGAAATAGCAGAAAGAGATGCAGTCTGGGGGCAGGAAGAGGAAGGAAGCTGGTTTTTATTTTTTTTTTCCCCTCTGCCATTTCAGCAGGTTAACCGAGTTCACAGGAGGCTCTGACGAGCACTGGCAGGGCTGGATGCAGCGGGAGCACAGCTGGAGCAGGGGAAGAGCAAAACCTTGTCTGTTCAAGCCATCACATCTCATGAAATCACATCCAGGCACAAGTGCACGGAGGTATTTAAAAACTAAATAATGTCCACAAGCTGCTGACTTCTGTTCCAGCAGAACTGGGACAATCGGGAGCAGGGAATCAGTCAAAGCTCCTAATGCCCGTCGGTCAGCATTTATCAAACTGCAGCACCTCACAACTGCTGTCACAGCAGAAATATCTGCAGAGTGTCACAGTTCAGAAAGCCACTGACTGGGATCTAAAATAAGAACTGGGGAAAAAAAAAAAAAAAGGCGCCAACGCTCCGTCTGAAACGAACGGCCCGTGAAGGAAGGTTGGGGTGAACTCTCATATGTGCTCAGAAGCAGTAAATCAAAGTTAAACAGAGGAAGAAATCATGGATTTAGAAGCCCAGAATGGGTTGGGTTGGGAGGAATCTCAAGGATCATCCAGTTCTACCCCCTGCCATCGGCAGGGACTCCTTTCCCTAGATCAGATTGCTCCAAGCCCCGTCCAACCTGACTTTAAACACCTGCACTGATGATTTCCTTCTTGAAAACACAACTTCTGGGTTGAAACAGCATGAAAATTTCCAGCTCCTCCTCATCCTGCTAATCCCAACCCTCAGAGGTACAGAGCACGAGCAGAGACCATCCCAGGGTTTTCACAGGCTCAGAAATTTGGGAAAAGGAATTAAAATGTGTTACCTGCTACCTTCTCTACAGCTTTGTAATTTAAAGGAGGTGGATTTACAATTATTGTTTACTGGCAATGCTTGAGCTTGTATTGCTCCAAAATTCAGCTTTTGGGGGTACCTGGCATTGCTCTGGAGCCACTCAGAGCTGAGGGCAGTGGGTAAGAAACCCAGATTTCACCCTGCACGATCTGTGGCTCCAGCAACACATCCAGGTTGGCTGGGCTGCAAGAAATCCCCAGCTGAGGAAAAAGGGACACCCTCCTCCAAGTCCAGGCATAAGTAACAGCAGAGCTGCCCCTACCCAAAGAATAAGAGAGGGCACCCAACACCCCCAAAATCGACAACCACCTGCGGCTCTGTGAATGTTCCCCGTGGGTGTGTCTGCCTCAATTTCTACTTCAAATTTTGAAACTTTATATAATCTTGCATGAAAAATGACCCTGGCTGCGAAGACCAGACACCAGACAGCTACCAGGAGCTGGGCTCAGCCCACCAGCCTGCAGAAATCCCTGTCTACGTGATGCATAAGCAGAAAATATTTGTATTTTGGCAGGCTCAGCACCAGCCCAGACTGAGCAGATGACCAAGTCCTGAAACGCTGCGTTGAAGAAACCCTTCCCTAAATCCATGTCCACCACCTCAGGCCACTGACCTGCCCTTATCCTGCTCACTCCAACTGGTTTTGGACCCCTCTGAATGTGAACCCTCGTTCTGAGGTGTCATCCCAACCTCAGCAGAGCAAGGACTGCTCACAGGGCATTTCAAGTTATGCTGTGAGGTGCTGAGCACAATTCCCAGAGCAGGTACTTGGCAGGACAGAGCAATGAAGGGAGAAGAGTGGGAAGTACGAGATGGGACACCGGGAGCTGACACCTCACCGGCTTTTCTGGTCAAGCTCGCCAGCCTGGGATACGAAGTTTCTACAGTTTTGGCTGCAAAGACACATTTTGAGGACAGCAGGGAGCCCATCCCACAGGATGGGGTGCTTTACCTGTGTTTCTGCACTGCTCAAGGAATGGAGGTCCAGTGAAGGGTCGGTTTTGAGCTCAGGCTCGGGAGCTGCGATGGGCGCTTTCACCAGGATATCTTCATCAGGGCTGGCTCCTAATCCTGCGCCTTTCTGGTCACCTCCTGCCTCTTTAGGACCATCAGTGTCTTTCTCCTCTTCGGACACCTGAGACTTGGGCCTCCTGAGGAAGGAGGAGAAGAGGCGGGACAGGCCCCGGCCCTCAGAGGTGCGACGTTCCTTCTTGCTCTGCTCCTCGTGCGTGGGGGTGTCTCCGTTGGAGGCCTTCTGCTTCTGCCCCTGCCCTTCTTGCGTGGGCTGAGCCCCTTCCTCCAGGGAAGCCTCCTGCTTCTGTGTTTCAGCAGCTCCTTCCTCCTCCTTGGCTTGCTGCTGGTCCGAGCTGTCGGCGTCCGCCGCTGGGCTCTTCTCTGTGGTCATGGTGGTGCTGCAAGAGAGGAGCAGGAGGAGCTCAGTCAAGAGATGGTTTTCCAACATTCAGGTCTGGTGGAGCTGCTCAAGGCAAGCCACGAGCACAGACAGGCCACGTTCACCAGTCACACCACCCTGCCACAGAATCACACAATGTTCTGAGCTGGAAGGGACCCACAAGGATCGAGTCCAGCTCTTCAGTGAATGGCCTGTACGAGGACTGAACCCCTGCCAACGCCAGCCCACTGGGTCAGGAAGAGCAAAACCATTCTTTTTGTTATGCTTTGATAGAAACATCTCTACTGGTGTTTGCCCCCCACCCTTTGGACAACGCTGAGAGATTGGGGGCTGTTCAGCCTGGAGAAGGGAAGGCTCTGGGGAGACCTTGGAGCCCCTTCCACTGCCTAAAGGGGCTCCAAGAGAGCTGGACAGGGACTTGGGACAAGGGATGGAGGGACAGGACAAGGGGAAACGGGTTCCCACTGACACAAGGCAAGGTTGGATGGGATATAATTCCTCCCTGTGAGGGTGGGCAGGCCCTGGCACAGGTTTGCCCAGAGAAGCTGTGACTGCCCCTGGATCCCTGGAAGTGTCCAAGGCCAGGTTGGAACAACCTGGGCTGGTGGAAGGTGTCCCTGCCCATGGCAGAGTTTGGGACCGGATGAGCTTTAAGGTCCCTCCCAACCCAAACCAGTCTGTGATTCTGTGATCTGAACACATCAAACCACACTGATGGGGACAGGACCCACTGGTGTGGATCAACTACACTGATCTGCACAAGACCAGGCCAGTGGAGCCGAGCAGATTTTGGGATTCACGGAATCTCTGGATTGCACACAGCAAAAAACATAAAACGAAAAGGTTTCCAAACAACACCCATAATGCAGAGCAGATTTCCTCAGAGCCTGTGCTATTAAACTGATGCAATGTTTACTTCAACTTTAGCCTGGGCTGTTGACACAAAAAGATGGAAATCACATGAGAAGAATATCTATTTAAGGTATAAAGAGGACCCAAAATAATCATGCTTTAGAGGGGATAGAACTAATCTTTGTGCGTTGCATCACATGTATCTGCAGCAATAAATTGCCACTGCTTACACTGAGCAAATAGCATATAATCCAATATGCCTCAATCCCCAGCCCCAGCCTCGGCGTACAAACATTTGCTCAAAACACAGACCTAAAATTAGGAAACATTTCAAGATGTCACCCTCCTACGTATTATTGCATTCATCAATTTTAATTCAACTCACGCTGGTTGCCAAAAGAACCAGAGTGCTGGAAGGAGAAAAGCCCCCCCCCCCCAGCTCTCCTCGCATTTAATGTGAACACCTGATATTATTCCTAATGCTTTGGTTAAACCAGGGCAGCATCAGAGACCTTCCCTGAATTTGTTCCTCCAGCAACGCAAATTTCCTGAGGTTACAAGGTTTGCTTTGAGGGTTTGGTGGGTTTATTTCTTTTCAGGGAGGGTTTTTGGAAAAGCAGGGATGGAACCCACTGGGTCTGTGCTTCCATTGGAGCGGATTTAGGACAGGTTCTCTGGATCCTTTGAAACTGTGTCAGGGGCAGGCTCAGGGTGGATCTCAGGGAAAGGTTCTTCCCCCACAGGCTGGTTGGGCACTGAACAGGCTCCCCAGGGCAGTGGGCACAGCCCCAAGGCTGCCAGAGCTGCAGGAGGCTTTGGACAATGCTGTCAGGGTGGGATGGTTGGGGTGTCCTGTGCAGGGCCAAGAGTTGGACTGGATGATCCTTGTGGGTCCCTTCCAATTCTGAATACTCTATTATGCTATGAAACCTCTTCGCTTCTCCCAAAATCCACTGCCACGGATGCTGTTGGCCCCATTAGCAACACTCTGCAGGGCCCCCCCCAGCCACCACACAGCCAATTCCTGCTCTCAACAGCTCTCCAAGAACTCCTGGAGATGCCACAAGGCAGTGGAAGGGACAAGGACTATCAAAACCCCATCAGTGAGCCCACGACACAGGACAGGCTCGCCACGGCCAACTCCCAGGGCAAGGCTCCCAACGTCCTGGCACGCGCGGATGGGGAGGGATGCTCTGCAAGCCTGTCCCACCAGGATCACACGCCGACAGCGAGCTCCCTCTGGCACCAGCTGCCAGAGCAGCCTGCTTTGTAGTTGCTTCCCACTGTGTTTGTTTTGAATAAACACGTTTGTAGGAACCGTTATCAAAACACGCAACGTCGGACGCGCGCGTCGCTCCTCGGACTAGAAAGGCAGAATCGGGGCTTTGGAGACGAGGATGGTGGGGAGGGCACAGCTCTTATCAGCCACAGGAAACCAGAGGGACATTCCACAAAGGAACATTTCCTCTGGATGTACTCTTCCCTCCCTAAATTCTGGGAGAAGGATTGTTTACTTATTTACATTTCAAAGCCGCAGTCCGGGACCTTTCCCGATGCAGGGAGGTGGATGAGAAAACAGCTCCTGGTCTTAAACATCTCTTTGTCTTTCCTCCATCCCCAGGGGGATTCCAGGCTGCAGCTCAGCCAGATCCCCTCGGCAGGGCTGGGGATGCGGAGATGGGCACGTAGGAGCCCTGCCCTTCCCAATAAACATTTCATAGCTGCCAGCACCAGTAACTCACAGGGTGCAGCAAACATCCTGCTGCAAGACCTGAGCGAGCTGCTCCGAGCCAGGCTCAGGGCTGGATCCCTCCCCTGGAAGTTTTATGCTCAGAAATGGTTTTCCCATCAAAAGTGAAGAGATTCGTAAGCAAATAACGTAACTGAGAGGCTGCCCAGGGCAAAGGGAGGAAAGGAGATGGTCTTTAATGTGCCTACCAAGCCAAACCAGGCGGTGATTCTGTGATTATCCAAGATAAAGAGCACTTTGGCTGCCCTTGCCAAGCGGTGTTTTGTTTCCATCCCAGCCCACAAAGTACAAGGTTCCCACTCTGCTGCTCTTCAACCCCTCCTTTGGAGAAAGCACAACCCACGGCCAAACCACAAGCAGGTTTCTACTCAAATTCAATTTTTTCTTCCTTCACTATCCCACAAGGCAACTCTGCCGAGCCTGCAGGTGCCTCAGGAGCTCCCTGGATGCTGGAGGAGGATGCTCTGCTCTTGTAGGAGCGCTCAAGTGGTGCTGCTCACCTCCTGCTCTGAGCTGCCACATTTGTATATACTGCATTTGGGGTTGGTTCTTTTTTGGTAGAGGCTGAAGGTTTGATGCCAGACAGCCTGTAAAAGGCAGGCTCTTCACAAGTCTGGTGTAGAGAAGGTGTTTAACGCTACAGAAATAAGGAAACCGCAACAAAACTCAGATATGATCCCGGAGAGAGATTTCAGGGTGAAAAATCTCACCAGGAAATACATATTTATATTTACGCATCTTTAAGTTTAAGAACATCCTCCAGGCAAGAAGGCTTTGGCAACAGGAAGAGAACTGAAGAAAAGGGAGTTAAATACTCGCAGAGAAGCAAAAAGGCTTTGCCCCACTAGGGACACTTGCAACCACAGGTTGACCTCCAGCCAATCCCATCCCTTTCATCTGCCCTAGAGCAGCCCCCAGAGGAGGATCTGGACCTCCTGGGAATGTTGGAAGAGGCTTTGGCAACACATCTCCTCTCAAAAGGCATCAGCTCAAAGAAACAGGAATGTTGAGGTATGTGTCTGTCACCCTCTCCTACCTCTCAGCTGCTCCAGCATCTCTTATTTAGGCACACAAACAAGTGTAGTGACAATACCTGAAGAAGGGCAAAGTTAATTAGAAATTAGGAAGGAATTCTTCCCTGGGAGGGTGGGCAGGCCCTGGCACAGGTTGCCCAGAGAAGCTGTGGCTGCCCCTGGATCCCTGGAAGTGTCCAAGGCCAGGTTGGAGCAACCTGAGCTGGTGGAAGGTGTCTCTGCCCATGGCAGGGGGTGGAAGGAGAAGGTCTTTAAGGTCCCTCCCAACCCAAATCAGTCCGTGATTCTGTGATAGAAAATCTAACTTATCCCTGCTTCCAAGCCTGGAAAAATGACTTATGGCTCATGCCATAGCTTACTTAATTCCCAGTGGTTTAGTCTTTCAGAGAGAGAAGAAAAAGGACTGTCCACAGGGAAGGTTCAGTTCTTGGAAACCCAAACTGTCTCGCAGCGATGCCCAACACCAGATAAGGGTGATCACACTGCTGGGACAAATTGTCTTGACCTTCCTACCCAAAAATGTGTGGCTTCTGAGAACGCTGCTGCTCCAGCAAGAGCTGGAGACAATGATAAGAGAAAAATTTCTGCTAAAAATAGGCAAAAATCAAATAGTTTCAGCAACAGCGTGGTGGTGCTTTTTTTTTTTTTTAATGCGTTCCTTCCCATTTCATAATGTGTGTGAAAAGCACACAATTCACCAGAGAAACTACACAGAACACTGCTCAAAATAGACAGCACAGCCTGAAAATTCAGTTTAGTCAAGACCTGGTGCGTGTGCAACAAACCTGAGGGTGGGAGAGGGGGAAAACTGCAGCCGCCCCCAGCAGGACTCGCCCAACACATGTGTGAGTTACGTGTCCTACACGTGATTTTTTCTGAAATTCAAACAACCTTAAAATACTCTAAAGCGCCAGAACCATTAGGAATTTATTTATTGTATTTTATTAGAGGAATAATTAGCACTAACATCTATAACCCCTGTTAGAATTCACGTGCACCATCTTTCTATGCTGGTACTTTGGGTCCTGAACAAAAGAGATGCTGCCACTCAGCCTGACCTGCAGGGTAACAGGAGACTCCAGGAGCCTCATTGAACAGAGGGAAAAATAAACCACCCAACACAACACAGATGGCACATTACAACTGCCCGGATTTAATTCTCACCAGAGCAGCCCTGGTAATCTACTGCACGTCGGCAGCCCCGTGCCCCTCTCCCATCTCCTGCTCTTGTACAGCTTTCCTATTTAAATGAGGGCAAAAATAGTAGCTCACCATCTGCTGAAAGCAAATCATTTATGTCAAATTGAAGACTGGGCTTATAAAATGACCTGACTAAATGGAGCAGTAAGTGCATTACAACCGAAGGGAGCTGAGAGCTCCTCCCCTGTATCCTCAAAAATCCTCCTGGATGCTACAGAATATGGAAATTCATGGGCTTTGCTCATTGTAAAAGTGCTGAAATTTAAATGAAAGCATGTACTTGTCACTGGAGCCTTGTCTACCGCGATGGGTTTGGAAAGGCTGCCCCGTGTGGGACCTGCTTGGAAAACTCACTTGATCTGGGAGCAGTTGGACCCAGAGCAGAGCCATGGGGAAGGCACGTGCACCAGGCTGCCAGGAAAATAAAGCTCATGGACTATCCCATCATATCCTAACACAGGAGTTTGCTAAAAAGACTAAGAAAACTACCAGTTTAATACCAGTGCTGTTCCCTATTCCACAGAGAACAGCAACCCTTGGGGTTCCCTTCCCCTCCTCAGCAGAGGTCAGAGCAAAAACAGGTGCCTGATGGACCTTCCTCTGCAAAACCAAGCCCTGCAAAAATCCCCTGACCACACCAAACCCCCCCAGGAGGACACAGGGGGCTCAGCCTGGCAGGCAGCAGCCACTCCAAAAAGCCTCCTTAGGCAGAGGAGAGGTATCTGCAGGGAGGGAGGGAGGGATCCATCCAGACCCGTCCCCACCCCACTGGCAGCTCAGCACCTGCGTGGTACAGATAATATCCCAGGGGCTGCTCCCTCCACCAGCCTCCCAGGGGGGCAGGGAGCACAGAAACACGGCAGGGGCCAAAAATCTGTGCAGAGAAAAGCTCAGAGCACCAGGAACGAGCGAGCGGTGCTGCCTCACAAGGGAGCACATCCAAGGATGGGCTCCCCACCTGCAGGTGACTCCACCACAGGGAAGCAAATCCAAGGACGGGCTCTGCCTCAGCAGGATGCTCCATCACAGCCACTCCAAACTCTGTGTGGAAGGAATAACCCACAGTGGGGGTGACAGTAAAGCAGGGATGACAATGCCGCCAGGGCTCTCCCACAGCAGCACACCCCTTCCTACAGCAACAGTTCATCACAAAATAAGCAATAGATCTCCATCAGCTGAACAGGAGGATTTTTTTCCATGAATTATTCATAAGGAGGTGGGGTTTTTTCCCCCCTTGCCTGAACACAGATGTGTTTACTTACACTGTGCCTCATTTACACTCAAGGTTTAACATAACAGGGCTCATTTTCTTCCCTTACAGTTTTCCAAGCGCAGGGGTAAAGTGCCTTTTTTTTTTTTTTTTTTTTTTTTTTTTTTTTTTTTTTTTTTTTTTTTTTTTTTTTTTTTTTTTTTTTTTTTTTTTTTTTTTTTGCTTTTGTCGCTCTCCCTTTGGTTGTTTCCAAACCAAAGCTATAATTAGAAGCCAAGAGGGACCCGCACAGTCCTTTGATAAAGAGCTGGCTGCTAGATAAATACCACCCCTGCACACACACACACACACACACACACACAGGCACCTGCCAGGACGTTCCGCTGCTGCACTGAGAGCCAGAGGGATGTTTGATGCTAAAAGCTCTTAACAGGCTTCACCACCAACTGCTCCAGCTCACATACACAGGAGTTCCTCCCCTGTGGGCTGGGGGACATCATGTTTAACCACTTCATTTGTCACTGCATGGCTGCAAAGCGATTTGCATTCACCCCAGTGCCTCAAACACATCCACCCCGCCCCGGTACAACGCCCCAAATTCATTAAAAATAACCATAATCACACAGTTATTTGGATGTGATGAGCTGGGAAATGTACAGTATTTAAACTATCTAAGGAAATGACTTACAAGAAGGACTGGTGTGGTCAGAGCCACATTAGGCTCATCCTCCACCGAGCCCAGGTGAAAGCTGGCTGAAAACATCCCCAACGCTGGCTTTAAGCTGGGCTTACTGCTTCAAAATTGCCACTGAATATCACAGAATAGTTTGGGTTATCCAGTTCCATGTCCCTGCCATGGGCAGGGACACCTTCCACTAGCCCTGGTTGCTCCAATCTGGCCTTGGATACTTCCAGGGATCCAGGGGCAGCCACAGCTTCTCTGCCCAACCTGTGCCAGGGCCTCACCACTCTCACAGTCAATAATTTCTCCCCAGTATCCTATCTATCCCTGCTCTCTGGCAATGGGAAGCCATTCCCCTTATCCCATCACTCCAGGTCCTTGTCTAAAACTCCTCTCCAGCTCTCCTGGAGCCCCTTTAGGCCCTGCAAGGGGCTCTCAGGTCTCCCTGGAGCCTTCTCTTCTCCAGGTGAACTCCCCCCCAGCTCTCCCAGTCTGCCAAGGACACTTAAACAAGTCAGCACTACACTACCCAAGCTGATTTCCAGACCTTTTCTCCTGTCAATCAGCCACTGCTCCTTCTCCTCTGAGCACCAACACTCCAAAAATATTCAATGCAAAGGGAACTCATTCTCCCCAGCAAGAGCCTGCAGTGAGAGAAACCCCCAGGACACACTGCCTAACTCTGTGCTGCCAGGGTCTGCCCAGGGGCACAGCAATGTGGTTTTGTTGCTGTTTTAATGAGTTTTAAGGGGTTGTACCAGATGCCAGGCTGAGTTGATCTACCTGGTTTGCTCTTCCATGCTCACTGCAACCATCAAACAGTGGAGAGAAGGGGACTAAAATTACCTTTACAGTAATTATCAGCCTGAACATCGCACTTTAAAGTTTAATGACCCCCACCTAGGAGTGCAGGAAGGCACTGGCCAGCTGCAGATTATCCACTAAATCCCTCAATTCTTGGGTTTCTGGACAAGCCCCAGACTTTAACACCTCCAGATCAACATGGGGACAGAGGAGCTGGAGAACTCCTCAGCACCCACCGGCCTGGAACGACCCAGATCCAGCATAGCTGCAGCCTCTGGAGACACAGCTGGGGCAGCAAAAGCTCCAAAGAGCCCAGGACTAATGAGTCAGCGAGCAGGGAGGGTTCTGTGAGGCTGAGTTTCACTGGGTGGGTACAAACCACCAGTGCAGGTATCAGCACTCGGCAGCCTGTGCTGCTCCTGAGCTGGGGGAAGGCTTTGTCTTAGGAAGGGCCACCCTTTCCTGAAGTCTCCTCTTCTTTCAGGGCTCAGCATCAAAGGCAACACAGAGAGGAGGAGAAATCCATTCCCACCACAAACCTTGAGCTGTAAACTCCCAGTGTCACAGAAAGAACCCAACCTTCAACCATCTGAAAACCCACAGGACCAGGCAGCTTGGCTTGAGAGCCCACTAAGAGCTAATTGAAGTCCCCAGCAAAACTGGGCACTGTGTACCCACAGGGTAGGGAGGTGGGGAGACAGCTCCTCCAGAGAGCTTCCTTCTTTTTTATTTTCCCCTTTAAACAGTGCAGGTGATGAGTTAATTCCAAACTCTGCAGAAATTCGCAGAAATTCCTCCCATGGGGATGATCCCACTGTGCTTCTGCCTGTGCCCAAGGAGAGCAGGCAAACATCCAGCACCCTTTCAACCTGGTTCCATGTTCCCAACAGAGATGGTCCACAGGCACAGCAAACCCCTCACTCCGCTGTTTTCCCAAACACAGGAGTCAGGAGCTGTTTGTAAAGCCTAAGGGCACTGACTCTGTTTGACTGGGACAAACTCCAGCGCCACCAGGGCACAGAAGGACATTGCCCCAGTGAATGCCAGGGGGCACTGCAGGTCCCAGGCATGCACTTGGACACTTCACCTCCACAGGGATGGTTTGCTTCCCACTTTTCCTGCTCGTGATATTCAGTGACCCCAAAGTCACCCTCCCCCTTGGGGTGACTTCACGAGCCGGAGAGCAAAGGAGAAGATGGTTCCTGGAAAATCACAGCAGGTTTTGCAACGCCTCCCACGCGGAGGATGTTCCCCAGCAGCCCTTCAGGGATCCTGAACTGCAGTGACACCCTCCCAGAGTCAAATGAGCAACTGGAGAGCAGCGTCAGGATTAGAGACACATCCTCAGCAGTCCCCATCCCAGGACAAACTCAGCCAGGGAGAAGCTCTCAGTGAGCACAGCTTCCTAATATTTCATTACACAACGCTCCCTGTCCCAGATTTGGTGCAGTTTGGCCCATTTCACACATGCAAAAGCACCTCAGGGACGCCTGAAGGTTCTGCCCTGCTTTCAGCACCTCACACACATCTCTCCTCTGCTTCTACACAACAAGATCCCACAGCATCATCCCAAAACAGCCAAGAGCCAGTGATGGTGCTGAACGGGGAGACACCAAACCACCCTGGGGTGACACGGCTGTCACCCCCCAGAGGCTGCACCCTAGGGGATAAAAATCCTCCCATCCCCAACAGGAACCAAACTGGAGCGGGTGTGGAGCAGCAATTAAATCTGTTCTGTGCTCAGCAGTCAACTGGAGACACATGGCAGAACAGGTCAGTCCTGTCACCTCCCGGAGCTGCTCTTTTCAGCAGCAGAATCCCCCACTCAAAACTCGCCCTCCAGCCTTTTCCACCAGTTCCGTCTGTTTGTTTTTTCCACCCAGCAGTGAAATCAGGCAGCTTTAGTTTTTAATCCCCTTAATTAGGGGTGTGCAGCAGCCTTCATTCCTTAATTACATCCATTGACACATCTGATGCAGCACATTTACAAACAACCATTTTCACTGGAGATGGTTTTGAATCAAAATTGCCGTCATTCCCCACACTGGCTGCGCTGTGTCACCAGCGGGGAGAAGACACAACACGACGTTCCGGATGCTTTAACAAGACACACAGCTTGGGAATGCCATTTTCATTAAATAATCACCTGTTTCTTTGGCAGGATTTAGGCGACTCCAGCACGGAGAAGCCCCTGGCAGTCTGAGGCAGCAGAGCGGGAGCGCAGCTATCAGAAGTTCACAGCAAAAAAAAAAGCGACCATTTCAGGCAATCCTCTCAGTGTTGTCCCATGGGATCAAGGGGTGATATTTCAGTGCCTAACCCGGTGATTTTGGTCCATCACCACTCCAAAGCCCTGTGAACTGGGGTGCTTAATTTCAGCTGCTCAGCTGCCAGGAATCCCTTTGATCCTCTGGGAGAGCAAACACCCAGCGAGCAGTTTATCACCCCCACTTCTGCTGCAGAACCGAACTAATGACGCTGACACCTCCTGCCTGCCCACAGAGCCATGGCAAAGTTATCCCACAGGGAGCCTGTGCTCGCTCCTGCTTTGAATTCCTGCCCCGATCCCATCCGGATGCACTAATGGCTCACCAGGACACGGCAGCTGAGCTCCAGCCTGGCCTATCAGCAGCAGGAAACAGTGAGCAAGGTATTAAAAACCATCTTGGGGGGAAGGGAGAACACTGATTTAAAAAATAGGATGGAAGGCAAGATGGTATTGTGGGGTTTCTTTCAGTGCTGGAGAGCCAAGTGAGGACCCGTGTTGGTGCCCACAGCTCAGCCCCGGCAGCAGCCCAGGGTCGCTGCCATCATCTGCACGGAGGAAATGTGCACAAACATCGCTTTCTTCAGACTACAGAAAGGAAGAGGAAGTTGTGCTCACGCTCAGCACTGCAGGGAGGGGTCAGAAACACATTTTGCACCCACATCCAGGGGCTGTTTGCTCATATTTTCGGTTGCCGCCCTCCCTTCTGCGCTGGATGGGTTGGTGTGGGAGGGTGTTGTGGGTTGTGATTTCACTGAACAAACAGCAGCAATGCCACATTTCACCAGCTCTCAAGAGGTATTTTTTACTTCTTCAACGCCCACCTTTGCCACCCAGCACACCAGGACAGTGTTAGTGCTGAGTCTCACACTGGTGCTCCTTGGGTTTGTGAGCAAAACACTGCAGCACCTTCCTCTCCAGCCACACTTAATCCTGCTGATCCAAACAGCTCCACCCCGGAGCTCCATGGACAACATGCACTAAAAGGAGGTCTCCTACTCTCCTATCCAGCTGCACTGCACCCCTCTGCCTTCCACCACCCCTCGATCCCCTCCCACCTTCTCTCCCCACTCCCAGGGGCTGCCCAGGATCCCCCACCCGCTCATGCCTTTCCCTCCAATCTTCTCCCTTTCATCCTGCATTAAACACCACACTGGGAGAAGCTTAACATCCCCAAGGGCACTAAAGGGAGCCTGGGCATGAAGACAGGAGGACATGAAAAAATTGGGGCAGCACTTGGAAGTTGTAAACCAGCTTTCTCCACTCCCACCAGTGCCGACACACACCTGCCATGGCACAGCCAGGACACTGCTGGCCACCAACCAGCTGAGAAGACAACAGCAAACACCTCCCAACTGTTTAAACACTGCAATATTTGAATATAAGTGAAAAGCCATTAAAGACCAAGCATTTCCTTTAGTAGGGATAAAGCATATGCAGAAAACAGCAGCTGGTTTAAATCTTTTCCTGTTAAAATAAATCATAGCTGAGGATAGTGGTGCTTTCTGGATAAGCTACTGGCCTTGTGTACACAATTTAGCATCCCATTGATACCTATTTTATGAGTTAGGTCTCAAAATAATCCTTACTCTATTGAAAGTGTGTGCTGTGTATGTGCACACCCTCCCCCCGACAATATAACGGCGGGAGGAACAACCGCATGTTTTTTTGGAGAAGCTTTGCTTATTTTTCCCTTTTTTATATTTAAATCCCAGTTGTGCAATTGCCTCATGCACAGCTGAAGCCTCATTGAGCCCAACAGTGCTTCATCCAGCTGAAAGCTCTGCAGACTCGCAGGGTCTCGGGTATTTATCAAGTACCAAAACCAACTGAAAATTAAGAATAAACCATATCACCCTCAGCATTTTGGACTCTAAACCTACTGGTGTTGCCCAGCACCCAGGACTGAGGGCTAAATGGAGAGCCCCAGCTAAAATTGTGCTGCTGAAGGGCTGCGAGTCCCACAGTCGCAATTCCAGACAAGTGAGCCGCTCTTTTCACCGCGCTGCTGACAGCAGGAGCCACACAACAATATTGCTGAAATCCACATTCATGCAGCACAAGGGAATAAAATGCCACACAAATCCTCTTTTCTGCAAGCTCTGGTGATATCATTGTTCGGGTTAAAACTGCCATGAGGAGACCCTTCAAACGAGGCCGGGGGGGAAAGAGTGGAGAGAGCAAAAAGCATCGGTGAGCTCACCCAGGCGCCCCGGCCAGGCGGCTCCTGCCAAACCAGCTCTTTGCTCCTCCAATAAATACATTCTTAAACCACCTCCTTTGCACTTCCTCCAGGTTCTCCCTCTGTATACACGAGCTGAAGGTAGATGGTCGCCTGTTCCTCTGTAAGATGAAAAATAACGAAGGTGCACACGAGGTCTGAGCGGGCTCCGCTCGCTCCCAGACACCTCCTCGACGGTGCAAGCTGCGAGCAGGGCATGTGGCAAACGAGAGCAGAGCAAACGCCACACCGGCTGCAGAAAGCAGGTTGGTTGGTTTCTGCAGCCCTCGCAGCGGCAAGAAGCGTGGTTTAAGAATAACAAGCAAAAACAAGGCAGAAACAAATGCAACGAGCTGGTCTCCGTTCAGGACAGCCCGAGCTCGCTCCAGCTCCCCAACTAAACAAGCCTCAAAAACTCTTTTGAAGCGAACTACGACTCCAAAACAAGAACAGTTCATTCTCTTACTCCTAAGCACAGGAGATGCTTAAAAAAAATATCTTGCCTTACCGGGTTGAGCCCCCTCTTCAGCACCCGGGGAAGGAGGAGAGGACCTGCCCTGCTCTGCTCCGCACGCTCCGGGTCGCTGCCTTTGCTCTGGAGCGCCTGCGTTGAGCGCGGACCTCGCTCGTGCCGCCCATCACTGCCATGTGGATTTGCTGTTTCCCAGGGAGTTTTACCTGCTGACATTACAACTGCAAGCCTGTTTGGTTTATTTAACCATGCTCCTGGCTCTTAAGCTACCATCCAATTACTGCTCCCAATTACTCGGCGCTCAAGAGCCGACATTAATTACAGAGTACCCCGCGCGCGAGGCTGCTGCCGGCTGCGCTGCACGGAGCTTCAGACCTGCTGGCATCCAGGACCAGCCTCTCCTCCGGGAGAAGAAACACAGATTCCTGGTCTCAGTGGTGGAATAACAGCCCTGAGCGTGAAGAGGAGGTCTGGTGAAACAGCAGAAGGTCATTGCAGCCTCACTGCCCAGATCTCAGCAGCCCCCGGGATCTCCTCCTGCATCCACAGCACTAAATATCTGTTTTCTCCTTTGGGATGCAGCAAAACACAGCAGCAGTTCAGGACTGGGGTTGTTAACTCAGGGCATGTGGGGCACGCATCAGTAGCAGCAGCCAGTGCTGCATAAATGCAGTTAAGTTTTAAGTGCCTTTGGAAAACCACCCGAAAACAGAACGATGGAGACCCCAAACTCCCCAGAATACGGAAAAAAATACCCAAAAACCATCACCCTCCAAGTACAGGTCACTTTATACCACGACTTGAGCTTTTCAGGCATTAACACCAGATCTGGGAGGTGAAGACCCAAAACAACTCCCTGTGGCAGAGCCCAGGGACACGGGAGCACAGCGTGAGCCTTTCGGGAACGTCACGGAACGACCCTCTGGAGCTGGCAGAGCCTTCACAGACACACTGGCATCTGCAGGCAGCAGTGCAAGAAGTTATTTTGCAACTCACATTGCTCAGACTTAATAATCCCCCTGGTGAAAGACATCCTTCTGTAGGACTTTGAGAAACATCCCGTAAACTCTGGCCTCTTCTCTTCCTTTCTACAAATAGATCTCTATTGCACAATGCGGTGCCACTGTGTGAAACAGTGACATGCCAAAAGGAAATGGCACTTTACCACGATTATCTACTCATTTTTTATCAAATATTAGATTTTTTTTTGCTCAAAGTGTGCACTTTTGTTTGCGTGGCGCAGTGCACTTTCAAAGGGCTTCACCAACAGCACTGCAGAACTCAGTTTTGACAACAGCAGGGAAGAGACTTCTACGTTCAAGAGGAAAAACTAAAAGGTGAATAACTCCAGGAGGGCTTAGAGATCCCACTGGAGCATCAGCAGGGAACACTGCATTGGCATGAACTGCTCCCATAAGGAATGTGCCTGCACTGGGACACAGGGAGATGTCCCATGCCTGGAACTGCATCAGTCGAGTCCTGTGGGGCAGCAGAACGTGCCTCTCTAACCCACAATATATTTCATATTAAGGGCAGCAATTAACTCAATTAGTGGTCACCCAGCGAGCTGCTACATTACAGGAGGAGCTCATTTTAGGCAGCAAACCCAACTTCCAGCATGGTTTGAAGCGGGAGGATGCTACACAAGCACAAACATGCTGGTGCCACTGGGAAATCGGGAATGGCTGCAGAGGCTCCTGCTGCAGGTGGCTGATCCCAAACGCTGCATTAATGCCAGATGGGTGGATCTCAGATTTCAGATGAAACACACACATCCCCACTCACAGGGATTCAACCCAAAAACACGGTCCTCCAGCTAAAATGCAAGTGCCACATCCATTTTTCCCCCACAGTAAGTGCAGATCACATATATGATCACTGCAAAAGCCATAAGGGACTGTGCCGGGTACCACACTGGCTCATTACTTGTGTGACAAATTATCGACTTGAAAATCAAATATCTGCACAGCTCCAAGCTGAATTTTTTTCCAATTTGCATTTTTTTCCAATTTGCATTTAAAAAAAAAAAAATTATAATTCACTGCTTGGAGCAGCAAAGACATATTTTTCTTTAAAACACAGCAACAAATTTCAAGCATATTTCCGAAAGCACCATCAAAGAGCTCACTGCTGCCGATACCAAGAGGTCTGCATCTTTTTGTGTCTGGAAATCAACCCCTAATTTTAAGCTTGTGCAAAGCCTGGGGATCTCCCAGGTTGTTTTCAACAAACTTGCCCCATCCTGAGCTCCAGTGACTCATCCCCAGACATCTCTGACTCGCAGCACCTGAACTGCTGCACCCATGAAACACCTTGTGACTAGGCAAAACCACAGTCCAGGGGTGGGAAAGCAAGGCAAGGAGATTAGCTTGGAAAAACAGACAAAAACTGCGTGTTCCCCAGTTGCTGTTTCCTCTGGAGATGTGGGACTGCTGGGTTTGGCTGACGCTCGGCATCATGGGGTGCAGCCAAAAAATCCCAAATGCCGTTGCTCCATTAGCAAAGCTCTGATGATGTTTTCCAACAGAGAGGCTTGTGATTTTTCTCTCTCCACTTGTTTTCTGTAAATGACTCAAAATATTTTCTCAGGGAGCGTTCCTGTTGACGGAGATCGGGGGAAAAAACAGGAGCAGACCCTGGAGGTAACACAGGAAGAAGCCACCCACAAACCTCTTGCTTGAAGAGGTGCACGGCTGCAGCTCCACTTGATGTCTTCTCCCCTCCACCCAGCTCGAAAATTTATTAGAACAGGTGTTTTTAATTAAAAGACAAGTGTTCTTCACCTAAACCAAGACGTTTTTCTAGTGGCCAAGCTCAAGCGCTACAGAAGTTACAATTAATCAAACCTTAGTTTCAGTATAACTCACCACTCCTCGGTTTTCTGCCACAGTCAGAAGCTTCAGAAGGTTAAACTGTTTCCAAAACAAGCACAATCTAGCTACAATTTTTCCAGTTTATTTTACAGTTAATACATCAAAAGGGCAGAGTTCTTTTGTTTCTTTACAACTGTATTTTCAAAGGCCCGGGCAGGAGCTGCACGGGACCGAGGGCTTTTCGCATCTGCTCCTACCACAGGAGTGATTTACAACTGTTTGTGCTGAGAAATCATGAGAAATAGTTCATGTACAACCACTCCCCCAGCAGCACTGGCCCAGCAAACAGAGTAATCAGGTTGGTACCTCAAGGAGACACCGACGAGCTCTGTGCACACCTTGCAACCTACGGGGTGCTGGCACCTCTCCCCTCACCTGTGTTTGCAGTTATCACAGTTATCACTGGCACAGATGCAGCCCAGACACTTCAAAAAAGCATAAAAAAAGGTTTAATTCCACCCTATTTGCATATGCTGTATATAATACAATGTATGTGCATCCTTGGACCGCTGGCCTGTGCCGGGATTAGCACTGTGTGGATCAACCCCCACCTGTGTAATAATCAGGCTCATGCTGGAGAGTCCAGCTCAATTATAAAACAAAATAAACCTGCAAGAAAAGCATCACAGGGCAATACCAAAATCCCCTGTAATTGCAAACCTCCTTTCTTTGCCCAACTCATCCCTCATGTCCATTATCTACTCCCATTCCTGCCTCCGGAGCGCTGATGGATCCAGTCCCCCACCCTAGCTCTCCCTCTCAATTCATCACGCAAGGGGAACTCCTTTTTTAATAAACCACATCTCTGCAAAAGGAATATCAGCATTTGTCATCACCAGGGCACAGGAAGAGAGTCAATCATCATTTTTAAATAAGCCAAGAGCAGCGGCTGCAAAATATCAGCCACTAATGTTGTCCCTGCCACTGCTGGTTTTCCCACCAACATCTGATGGGTGTTTGAAAGTGGGAGAAAGAGCACCTGAACCATGAAGAGGAATGTTTCTACACTGGTGCCTCAAAACTGAGGGGATGGGAGACACCAGCTACTCAAAGCACCTCGCTTCAGAACAAAACAAAATAGGAAAAAAAACCTTGCTCCAGTGTGCAAGAGCGAGGGAAAAAGGTCATTTTTTGACAGGAACACAATCAGACACTACAAGTCCCTTCAGTTCTTGTTATCAAGGGGATATTCAAACCTCAGTGAGCACCCCAAACCTGCTGAGAGGGGCAGGGACGGGCACGAAGGCTGCTCTGACCTCATCAGGCAACCCCAGCTTTATTCCAGCATTTCCTGGGGGAGGGAAGGGAAGCGCAGGGACAGGCGGGAGCAAACAAACTGATACGGCCGCCCATAAACAAAGGAAGTGTTTTCTGAAGGCGGCATCGAGGTGGACAGGATGGAAATAACAGAAGCAGCAGTTACAACAACAACAACAGAAAGCTCCAGGAGAAGTCTGAAGAAACTATTTCCTCCAGCAACACACGCTGGAAGAGGTATCAGAGGAATTCAGCACGTGGCCATTTCCCTGCTATCGTCAGCACACCCTTCCCACGTTGATGGAGTTTCTCCCACTGCAGATAAACCTCCTTCTCCAGGGTCTATCCCCTGCCTGTCCCCTACAATATTAAATTATTGTTCAGAACCCCCTGGAGAATGAAGCCAGCTCATCTGTGTGATTAAGTCAGCAAACCCATATGTCTGCAAGAGCTCTTTTCCATCACATTTAAACACCCAGGAGGGGCCTGGCTGCACATGAAAACCCACAGACAAGCAACATATATTTACCCCACCTTTTTTCCTCCCCCAAATACTTCCTCTCTTGAGGAGAGTTGTTCCCCTTCTCCAAGAAAGCGTAGGGGTCCTTAAACCTTTTTGACTAGAGCTACATACAAACACTGAAAACGGGCATTTTCTCTGCAGCTCCCCGGGCCCAAAACGCTTCCAGCTTGTCCTAGATCAAAGTTATCCCAGCAGCTGGACCAGGCAACCCACACCAAGTTTACCACGTTGCTGTTTGATGTGCTTATTCACCAAGACTCTCAGGAGCTGCTCACCACACACAAACTCACTTTCAAGTTGGCAGGGGGAGATAAAAGAGCAGCGATATCAGCATCGGCCACCGGCACCGATCCCAGGAGGGATGGAGGCACATCCCTGCAAGGGAAGTGCCTGCTGCTCATCCCACCTGTTTTCTCACTGCTCAAATTTTAATACTGGCCACTGAATTCTAAAAACTCTGCTTTCTTGCATGGAATGTGCCCCCTTCCTCCTACAAGCAGCTTGGGAACACATCCTCTGCCTTCTGCCTGTGTCAGGGCACGTTTAGAAGATAAATGGCCTTTTCATTACCTCTGCACACTTACACACACTCACACAAGAGAAAGAGTTAGCTGGTTAGGTGACTTTTTTTTTTTTAACTTCACACCAACAACCCCCAAACAATTTTAACCCACAATTTCCATCTTGCCTGTCAATCACTGCCAGCCAACAGTTGTAAAACAGGTACTTAGGACAGAAAACTCTGGCCTAATGCTGGATTTCAAGACTTTTCAGACAAAACGAGCAGCTGAGTTTTAATTTACATGGAGAACAGGAGAGCTCCCTTGTCCAGGGAGGATAGCAGCTCATCACTGCTCTTTTCCAAGGGGCTGCATCCCTGGAGGTCCCACCAGCTCGTGTCTGATGTGTAGGTCAAGGTGACACTGCCTGGATATGCGTCCTTGCAAGCAGGACTAGAACTCCATGTGCACACAGAACACAGAGTTTAAAGGACAGACCAGTTTTTGTTTGGGGATTCAAGGGGTTTGGTTTTTTTTTTGTCAGACTGAGCTGCCTCTGCACCTCTTACATCCTATTACATCGGTTGTAGAACCCTCTTACCCTTTGTTTCAGGAACTGGAAGGCAGAATCGAGGCAGGGCTGCAGGAGAAATATTTCCCGGCTAGGGCAGCTAAACTGGACGCAAAAGATCTTTACCCTTCCATGAATCAGCCCCTGCCCAGTGACAAATGACTCCTAAAACTCCCCAGGAATGGTCACCAGCTGCATGTTTCTCATTTTCCGAGTGCCTGGCTCGAGGCACGGCGGGCAGAAACCGGGGCTGGAACACGAAACGTTCCATCGTGCTCTGTGTCAAAGGGATAAAACCAAACCACCCTCCGAGCTGTCCCGGAGCACCCAGCCCCATCTCACCAGAGAATCGCAAAGACCAGCTCGTGCTTGTGATCCATTTGCACGCAGGCACCGCAGATGAAGCCGGGCGGGAATTATTAAGCCCCGTCTTCGGAGCAGAGTTTGAATAGCGGGGAATAAAATACAGCCCGAGGCCCTGGACACAATGGGATGGGACTGTCCCCACTTACATCCAGCTCACTCTTATGTTCAGTGATACACAAGCCCTGGAGGGGGTAAAAGCCCATATGGAATCACGCTCCGAGCCCGCTCCAGCACGGGAAAGGCGGGAGATGCTGCGGGACCAGCGGCAGCACGCGCCATCTTCCACCTCCAAGGGTTTGGCTCTGCAATTCTACTATAAAGCCGCGTGAGCAGCTTAGTTATTTATTTAACTAAAAGCTTTTAATTATCTCTCTCACACACGCGCGTTACGTGGGGCGGGGAAGGGGGGGAATAATCAGCCTACAACCGGTGACCGGCGGGTTCAGAGGAATTGTGGTTTTCACAGAAAGAGCTAACTAGCCCAATTCTTCTCCTGCTGCTTCCGAAACGTGTTCCCATTCCCAAGCTCCAGCCACGGTGTGTTTGCTGCAGTCACAGCCTGGGCTGAGCTGATCCCCTGTGAGAAGGACTCGGTTAGGGCAGAGCGAAGCTCCTCCTCATGTCTGGGCTCCAAGGTTTCCTCAGGAGGGTTATTCCACTGTTGGGAAGCCAGGCTGACATCCCATGGCACTCACGCTCACCAGCAGATGGACTGGGCTGCTCCCAAAAATTTGTGTGTGGGAAGGAAGCACCCAACGCCAGAGCTCTCCCACCACTCACAGGGACAAACACCCCCCGGAGCTGCTCTTCTTCCCACAGCCTCCAGGCTCTCCACCGAGATCAGGGAGGTACAACACCCTCGGTCCCCTCCAGCAGCACCAGAGTTCAAGTGCTGTGAGACTTTATGAATTATAAATTACAACCCACTGCTGTCGATGTTTGCTCTGAGCACGGCAGCTAAAGCAGGCTGGCATGGGAATTCGTTTAAAAAGCCCGGATCAGAAATGCAGCAGGGTCTGCAGGAGCGTGCCCTGGAAGAGTACAATTGCCTGAACACACCACCCCCCCCAAACCCACACAATTTTCCTCTCTGTGGAACTACTTTAAAAAAAAAAAAAAGAAGAGATTTAGTTCATCTACGCGGACAAATTAAAAGCATTTGCTTTTAATACACAATGTGAGGGGAATTACACAAGCAAAATATTCACATAAACAGAAAAACAAGCGTAAACAACCGACTGAACGTAAAGAAACTAATAATATTAATCTGGATTAAGTACAAGCCATGAACATTCCTACCTAATCCATCCGATGGGCAGAGATAAATCCCCGCTATGCAGCATCCTACAGTTCTTTGCAACTTAAGGAACCACAGTACTGATCAAAAACAGTAGTAGATGAGGCATATAAGGGGAAATCTTTACGTACAGCCCTCTGCTTAATCTACACAGGATTACAGCAAAAGCCAAGCGCCAAGAAAGCAGAACAATCATTGCAAAAGATCCCCAGGCCCAGGGTGCAATTTCCACTCCTCGATGCAAAGCTCTCCGGAGCTTCCCCAGACAGATGCAGGACAGCAACAAAACACGGCTTGGAGCCCCAACAACCTGAGCAGCTGCCATTTCTTAACGCTCCAGGAAAGTTGCACAGGGCGAGCCATGGGCAGGGAGAAGCCAGGAGTTTAAAAGCACAAAGTCAGGTCCACGGTAGGAAATTATCTGCGTCCGTGGGGCTGCTGCAGGGCCCTCAGACTCCCCTATCAAAGCAACACCTCTGATTCATCACAGCTCATTCCCAGGGACGTAAAAGCAGCTCCAGCAAGTCCAGGCACTGACACCAGCCCGGCTCCAGCTCCCCACTGCAGCCCCACACATGTCTCCATCCACAGCAGATGGAGGATCATTGACTTCTCAGGCTTCTTCCAAGAAATAGGTGCAATATGGCAGAAAGGGGCTGAAAAAAACCCGCTCTGCGGTGGAAAAGGTACTGACACAGTTCTCCCAAATGAAGAGGCTCTCAGCTCACACTTCCCACTGGAGAACATAAGGAGAGGTGTTTAAGGAGAAACTCCTGGCCAGATGCTCTGGACACACAGCCAACACCTCCACTGAACTGCCCCGAGGATGAACAGCAGGAGGTTCACTTGCTGACCCCAAAAATCCAAGATTCCTTTTTGATACTAAACAACTGCCGGTGAAAACATAGCACGAAGCCACTGCCTTCAATCAGTAACCCTCTGCACACACAACTTTATTCCAGCACATTACACACCACATTCACATCATCATCATCATCCTGCCATCAGCATCTCAAAGCACACGGAGCATCCCAACATCCCTGCAAGCTACCCCCGGCACAGCAACACTTTGATGGCTGATGAATGAATTTGTAGGGGTGGTTTGTTGCTCACTGGAGAAGCCAGGTCCTCACCTCCCATCCATTCAAATATCTACTCAACAAGCAGCAAATGGGGCGGCGGGAGAGACATGTTTTACCACTTTTGGAAAATCAAACGCTGTCAAGTGAAAAATCCCGTGGCCACTCATGCGGAGCGCGGGCAGTTGGCAGGGAGACGTCAGAGCCAGGAGCTGTAGGTTTGGAGTATCACTGTCTGAAGCATTTTTTTAGGCTTTGGGAACACACAGTGTCTGAGAAGAGTCCTCCCTCCTCAGGAGTGTTGCTTTCCCTGCAAACGCTTTGTGTCAGATAATCTTATTTGGTTTAAATTGCAATCATGAGATCAGATGAAAACAGAGGTAATTTCCATTGTCCTACTCTAAAATGATAGAGGAAATAACGAATGTGTTTATGTTAAGGGGGAAATAATCATCCTTCTCTCTGTTTCATAAGGCTCTAATTGAGTTTTCAAGGAAAGGAGCGCTATGTTTATCCTGATATTTACCTTCCACAGCAGATTATGTTTGTCCATGGGAATCCTAGAAAATCCTCACCTTCTTTATTAAGGCCATGGCAGCAGAGATATGCAAAGGACCCCGCTGCCTTTTGAATCATACCCAATGCTCCAAATCATCCCAGAAACACAGCTGAAGATGCCAGGGGCTGGCACGATGTAAAATATAAACATCAAGTGTGTCAGTACCACTGACACGAGACAGCGAGCAGGACAGCCCTTAACAACCACCACAACGCTGCAGGAAAAGCTTCAAGTCATTAAAAATACAGTTGGACCAGCCATTAAAACAGGAAAAAAAACCTACTCTGGACCGCCTCAAAGCAGCCTTTGAAGCAAAGGGTGCAGCAACACACGAGTCAGGTTATTGTGAAAGGAACTGCACTGCACGGCACCAGGGCAGCGACAGCGGCCAGGGTAGAGCCCCTCTGCATCCCCCATCCACACCCAGCGTGTTCTCCACCCCCTGAGACCTTACAGGGATTATTTTTACATTCAGCAACTCAACTGTGAGTAAGAATAACCACTAATTCAAAGACCATCCCTCCAGATCTACCAAACGAAGGCAAACGAAACCCAGCGTGTTTTGAAGGCTTAAAATACTAAACAGAAAGAGCAAGGTAAGGCAAAAACTGGGTTTGTGGTGCTGCTCAGAAATAAGATTTTCATGGAATAGTTTGCTTTGGAAAGGACTTATTTTGTTTCGCTTCTCCAGTACCTTAATTAAAACACACAGAATTACAACCGAACCAGCACAACACCTGCCCCAGGATTTGGACAATCTCTCAGACATTTTCTCTTTGCTGCCAAACATGCAATTCTTGAATAAGCATTTACACACTCCCAGCAGGGAGGGCTGTCAGCCCCTGCCCAAAACTGGCCCCCCCAAACCACACACAGCCCTCTCGGTGCACAAAGGGGAAGCAAATTCCGTTTCCTCAAGAAACACAGAAGCAAGAGCCCGGGACACTTGCAGCCACGGCACTCACGGAGGTGGTTGAGGAGGATTTTAACTCATTCCAGACCCTTTGGAGTTGTTTTCATTGCGAACGGTGCCCCGCTGGAGATGGGAAATAAAAATACGCCTTGGCGGAAAATCCTATTAGCTGGAGAGCGTCGCTTCCCAGCGGGCTGAGGTGTTTTTCGGAGCTGGAATTCAGAGGGAAGCGGGATGCACGGCCGGGAAAGAGCCTTCACCTGGGCGGTGGTACCAGACCACGGCACCCACGTTTGTCCCACGGGTGGGTGAGCAATTCCCCACCAGCCCTTCCCCGCCCTGTCTCCTTCCTCTTCCTCCTCCTGCACAACGACTCTGGGCAGAGCTGGGGACCCCGGCTTGGCCACAGCAGTCCCTGGGCACCCCCTGCCCCAGGGACCGAGTGCCAGCTCCCCTGCGCTGCGTCCCCATCCTGCTATCCCTGTTTCTTGGCTCCTGCAAGATCTGCCTGGGGTTGAGCCTCAGCCTTTCGGCTTCCAGTTCTCCATGACACACGGAGGGAGCGCTCACACACGAGCCGTGCACACACACAGAGAGCGCAAACACGGACACATGGGGCACACACACACACAGAGCGCAAACACGGACACATGGGGCACACACACACACAGAGCGCAAACACGGACACATGGGGCACACACACACACAGAGCGCAAACCTTCCGTGGAAACACAGACCACGCAGAGACACACACACACCCCGTGCAAACACCCGGTGTGCACACACACAGGGCACACACACTCGCGGTGCAAACGTGCCACACAAACACAGATACACCACGCAAACACACCAGGCGCACACACACACACAGAGCTACACCGTGCACAGAGATACACCCCGCACACACACACCAGAGCCCGCAGCAGCCGCACCGCACACACACCCCCCCCCCCGTGCCCAACACACACACAAGCGCGGTGCCCGTGCTGACCACGCGTGCTCCTTCCAGCACCCCACGCAGCCGCATCCTGTACCCGCGCAGGGGCTCGGAGCTCAGACGGTGCTAACACAGACACAGACACACACACACACACGGTGCGGACACAGACGCACCTCCCGCACTCGCACCCCGCGCACAACCACACACGCGCGCGCACACGTGCCCACCCGCACTGGGGGCCGCACCGCACCGCACCGCACCGCCGTTCGCGGACACGCAGACACACGGACACGCGGACACGCGGACCCGCCGCGCCAAGGCCGCGCGCGCGCGCGCGCTCCCGCGCTGCACTTACCCGGCCGCCCCCGCGCGCGCGGCGCCCGCCGCCCCTCTCTCACGCCGGGCCCCGCAGAGCCCCGCGCTGCGGTGCCGGCCGCCTCACCCCGGGGGCCGTGCCGTGCCCAGCCCAGCCCAGCACCGCCGCCGCTTCTCTTCTCCTCTCCCCTCGCCGCGCTCCCCGCCCGGCCCCGCCGCTCTCACCGCTCCGCGCCCGCCGCCGCCCGCCCGCGGCTCTGCCCCCCCCGCCCCGCGCGGCCCCGCCTCTCCCCCCCCACAACACTGTAGTAAGTTCTCATTGGTCCGGAGCGGTGGGCGGGGCGCCGGCGCCGCCTCGCCATTGGCTGAGGGGAACCCGCGGCCGGCGGGGCGGGCGGTAGGGAGGGGGGGGAGCGGGCGCGCGCCCCCTGATGGCTTCCCCCCCCTCCTTCCCCTCACGTTTCCCTCCCGCGGGCGGCCCTGAGGGACCGCCCGGTCCCGCCTCGCTCAGCCCCGCCACAAACGCGCCCCTGCGAGGGGAGGCTCAAATGATGCCGACAGCACCCCTCCGCTCCCCGGTAAACCGATGGTGGAGGTGGGGGG
>NW_020956549.1:193946-210047 GCF_003031625.1 Empidonax traillii
TCTGTTTGGATTAGGAGCAACCGCCCTGCCTCTTCATCAGCAGATAATACCCCGGGGCTGATGCACACCCTGGTTGGGACAGCTCCATCCTCATGCTGAGCCCTCAGTGGTGCTGACCTAGCAAGGACCACTCACACCGAGGGCACTTGTGCTAAATGGGAGCTAAAACCCCCCAGTTTTCTGAAAAATTAACATGCTCCTCACAGATGTTTACCCCTTCTCCTTTGTATGTCTAGGACACTCATCTCAAAAAGAATGGGGCAGCTCACCTTTGCCTCAGTGATGAGACTGCTTGGAAAAAGCTCCTTAAATGAGAGGGAAGACAGGTATTTTTGGCCTTAAATCTGGACTATCTAGTGGTTTCCTTGGACCCAGCTGAGCACATTTGATTAAAAAACACAAGCTGGGAAAAGTCTGGCGGCTGCAAGTCGCTGCTCCTACACTAGGGACAGGCAGTTCCCTTGAAACGTGCCCTGAAGCTGCGACTTCACTCCCCACAGCAATAAATTAACACATTTTAATAGCCCGGGCTGTGCACGGGAGGAGCCTCAGATGTTTGGTGCTGACCCACCACAACTGCTGCTGCTCACCCTGGTTTGGGCTGAAAACAGATGAGGAGAGGAGAAAACCACCACTGAGCAAAGAAACCACAATTTTTGGGTGGCAGCAGCTTCTTGCAATTAAGAAAAAAACAAGCAAACAAACCAACCCACCCCACTTCATCCTCGGCCAGTTTCAGATTAAGTGGAGGAGAGACCAGGGCAACAAGAACTTCGCATCAAAGCAGTGATTTAACGCCACACAGCGCATCATCCACCGCGCTGGGATCACCAGATGATCCCCAACTCCATCTGCCAGCAGCTGAGACCAGAGAGCAGCAGCATTCTGAGCCATTATTTCCCAGGTGCAGCATTTATCCACAGGGAGCAGCACTAGTGCAAGCTGCAGACACGCTGTGGCAGGAGGGCAGGGGATGCTGCTGTCACCTCTCCAGGCCCCAAACAAATGGCTGAGAGCTCGAGTGGAAGGAGGAGCTTCAAAGCTAAAGAAAGAGAAACTAAAAAGTGGAGCTGCCAGGTATGAAAAGAGGAACTTGGTCTGTGCCACGAGAGCACCTGGAAAATGCTCTGTTGGGGCAGGGGGATTTAAGCCAAAGCTCCTATTGTAGGATAAAATAAGGATAAAAAAGGGGAAAAAAACCCGCAAACCACCATTATTGTGCACAGGGAAATACACTCATCACCACCACACTTCTGTAAGCCACTGACTTATCTTCTAACCTTTTCCCTCCTACCCAGCCCCAAACTGACCTCTGAAATCCCATAGGAAGTAATGGAAATGTCTTAAATTCTTCCCTATAAGAACAGTTTGCCCCGTGCCAAGCCCAGATTGCAAATATTTAAAGAACTCTCCCAGTTACAGCTGGTTTAAGTCGCTTTACAGGAGTCATTTAGAGACTGGGAATTATTTTAGTAAATCAGGATTTCGTGGTATTCAGCTGCTGGATATAGGAATAAGGAGAGGAATTACATTCATTTTAGGCACGTGTTTGGGGTCGCTGAGGCAGAGGTTGGTCCCTGCAAGCTGGAAGGCCACTGGGAGCGCTCGGATCCTGATGGATTCGGTCAGTGCAAGTCAACTGGGTCAGGGAGGACGATGCCAAACCCTGCCCTCTGCCTGGCTCATGTGCAGGCACTCCCAAGCAGCTCAGCAGGACACGCTGCAGCATCCTAAGAGCATCCAGACAGTAGATTAAATCCAGCTCAAGTAAGTTCTTCCCAGAACAAATCCTCTGAAAGGTGATCCAGCGCTCTGCTGGTCCCACAGGGTGCCCTGCTGGTAGGATTTGTTGTGAAACAGGGCTCCCAGTTTACACCAGTGCCAGGGAAGGCCGTGCCAGGGGCATTACTGGCACAACAATCAAAGGCACAGAGCTCTCCTCGCTGCTCCAGTGAGGAATTCCCAGTCTAAACAAAGCAATTGGGCATCGCGGTGCTCCCTCCCCCAGAGCAAGCGGGATTTAAGGTGAGGAGAAATACTCGGGATTATGCCAAATTCTGGGAAAACAAAGGAATTAAGCTGGTCAGCCGAATGCTTTATCCACTCCTGCTCCAGATGAACTGGCTGGGGCTCTGGGATGCACACGTATGTGAACACACAACAGGCACGCTCCGTTCCCGGGCCACATTCACACGCTTTGCACACAAGTGACAGTCCCCAGCGCAGCAGCAGCCATTTCACAGGAGCAAACAAGGTGGGAGGAGAGCAGGTGGCTCAGTTTTGCCAGCTCCTGGCCCTCTGCCCTTGGCTCCTCTTCCCGGCTTTGCTGTCACCGTCAGCACGGCTGATCTGGCCGGGAGCAGAAGGCCAGGACGAGGAGGAAAGGAAACCTCCCTTGGACTTCTCGAGCTTTGTGTCCCTGTGAAACAGAGCTAAGATATTCCAGGTGAATGATTCACCTAGAAGGAAGGGGTGCCTCAGCTAATGCTGCATTTTTCCTGTGTCCATCCCTCTCTCCAGCACAGAATTCACTCCTGAAAACGCCTCTGAACTGCAAACTCGTGGAATTTTCACAAAGGACTAGAACACTTTGCACTGCTCTGCTAGAACATGTGTGTGCACAGCGAAGGCAACCTGGAACATCCACACTCACCTGGCTCTGTATCAACTACTTAACCAAAGATTAAATCTAGTCCAGCCCGATATAACACTCTCCAAAACCAACAATCGATTCATTGTTGAGCGGTTATTAAAAAGCCAAGCAGCACCTTCCATAGTTAAAGAGAATGAGTGATTTGGGTACTGGAATCACACTTGGCATCAGGGCAGTAAGTTGTGCTAAATCCAAGCTGCCTCTCCCAGCCTTTTCAGTGTGGTTTCCTACTGGAGAGTTTTCCTTTGTCGGCTGTAATTTGTGTCCTTTGAAGGCCACTGGTGCTAAACTAAAACCCTGTGTCCTCCCCTGCGGGCAGAAGAATCCATTTTTTGGGCCATTAGGTCTTTTTTGGTAGTGGGCTGGCTCATGGGGATCCTTTTTAGGGAGATAGGGGAAGCAGAGGGGTGGCAGGGAACTAAGTCTGCACACCCAGGAATTCCCATCCCACCCTGAATCTAGTTAATTGATGCAAAAAGCTCCCACCATGGGTTTCACCAGTTTGCATGAAGTTGATGCTCACTTGAGTCAGTGTCTTGCAGCACAGCAGACGAGCTCCAAGAGGAAAGAGGAATAAAGCAGATGGAGAGGAGCTTCAGCTCTCTCCAGGCTATGTGCAAGTGCAGGGAAGAACAGCTCCCTGGAAAGCCAGCTTTGTTCCAGGGCTTAGAGTCAGCGTGTAAAGCACATTTCTGCCAAGATGCACCACTGAAGATTAGAGGGGGGAAGGTCAGATGTAGACTGCAGGAGCCACTGTTCACATGGAGAATGTTTCTACACTGACAGAGAAATACTTTTCCTCTCAAGTATGGGTAGGAAGTATCAAACATACAAGTGGCTGCACTCGAGAGAGAGTGCTTCAAAAATCCTGGAGAATAAATGACAGGTGATGCTGTGAATGCAGGTAGTGCAGGCTGAGGGAAAGGCAGGATCAGTGTGGCACAAGCCTCAGCTCCAGAAACAACCCCAGAAATGGAGTGAACCATGGAAAGAGCCATTGCAGGAGCCACAGCACACAGACCTCCTCCACCTTGAGAGCTCACTCTGCTTCCAATGTTTTACTAAGATTTCATCCCCTGCCTGTCTCAGTGAAAAGATGACACAACTAAAACCAGAGCAGAGGGCTTGACTGCCTTGTCCCTTATTCAGGAATTCCAGGAGGCAATGCTGGAATCCCCTGTGTTTGGGCAGCGGGGGGGGAAGTCGAAGCCTTGCACCAGCTTCCTAAACCAAGCAGGACCAGGCAGGCTGGCCAGAGAGGCAGCTGTCCCTTCGGCGGGGGACACGCTCAGCTACGCAGCCTTTGTTGAAATGAACCCAAAAATAACAGTGAGTGCCACCTAGAGACCGGCGCTCGGCAGGGAGGCAGCCGAGCCGCACCACAGACAGACCATGTCAGGGGCTGATCTCCTCCTTGCACGGAGGAGGAGTCAAACTGCAGCCAGGAGAGGCTCTGGACTATGGAAATAACACCAGGTGGGGGAGTTTTGAACTGCAGCTTCTCCCCAGAAAGGCACCAGTTCAGAGAGGGAGATTTGACTCCATATTGTTGCGCTGTTGTATGGGCAAAGTGCATCCCTTGGCTTCAAAATACTCTTTGGTTCAGGGAAGGGCATTTTCTAGATCAGGGTTTATTTAGGACCAGGGTGTACCTAGCAGTAACTCAGAAGTAGATGCTTGGCAGAGAGCCCTTGAGTTTGCACTAACACATCCCACGTAATCCAAATTCACCCAAGCCATGGACCCAGCATTAGTCAACAGACAGCAGTTTGTTACTGAGGGCTAGACCTGCACATCAGCAAGACCTAACATTTATTTAATTAAAACTTAACCCATGGAGAACAACTGCAACTCCTAAGCAGAGCACAGGCTCCCTTATTTCTTCCCCAAATACGAGCTGAAGCTCTGAACCACCTCCTCCAGCTCAGCATCCCCTGCCTGACCCCTCTTTGGACCTTGCAGGGTTTGTCTTGAGCTGCTCAACTGGACCAGACTCATCTACCCCGAGTCCTGCCTAGGGATGATCCCAAAACCTAACAAGCACAGCCCAGAGCCTGTGCCAGTGTGCCCAGAGGCATTTCTGCAGGTGCACAGTGATTAACTGGTGCACATTTCCATATCACAAATTTAAAAAAAAAAAAAAAAAAAAAAAAAAAAAAAGAAAAAGACCTCGGCTTGCTTGAAATGCAGCATATTAACCTTTGAAACTGGCAGTCATGGATACCAGCTTCAAAAAGATTGATATCAATAGGACAAAATCCCAGAGGATAGCATCCCATTGCTGCCAGTTTTTCTGGAGCAAAAAAATAAGGCATTTTTAGCTTTATTTATTTATTTGTTTATCTTTCTATGCTAATTTAGAAAGAAAACCCAAAGCGGTTCATATTTATAAACAGAATCCAAGGACTGGAGGAGGGCAAGGGGAATGAGAAGTTGCCAAGGAGAGCTGCGGGCATGGATGGAGCAATGGGAAGGGAGTCCTGCTGCCACTGTCACAGTTAATTGCCAAGAGTCCGAGAAAGGTTTTTTACCGAAATAAATAATAATAACTGTTAGTTCAGGGGGTTCTGCAGGTCCACTGAGGCTGCACAACAGTAAATCCTCGGAGCAGGAGCTGCAGCAGCAGCTCGGAGCTGCTGATCTTACCCCGCACTCGGCGCAGACTGCGTCAGAAAAAGCTAATAATCATTAAGCTGCCATCTTTTATTTCTAATTATTTGTCTCCACAGCAGGGTTTCTCCAACCATCAAGCAAAAGGGAAGCAAGTCTCAAAGGAGTAACTGTTTTGAAGTGGGCTCGCAGCTGCCACGGCATGAATGGCTCTCCAAGAACAGTAGCAACCGCTCCGCAGTGCCCACGGAGCTGGGAGGGAAAGCATCTCTGTTTGGGCTGGTTTTCAATGTCGGTTTTTAGGTCAACTAAAACAGCCTTTCTTATGCAACAGAAAGCTCACTTGCTTTGGGGTTTTTGCTTTCATTTAATTAGATGGTAATTCCGAGGGCAGCACCGCTATTCTGAACCCCACAATGAGAACTGTTCCACTGCCTGACAAAGCAACAAAGTGAAAACGCTGAGCTGAGCCGGCCCTAGAACTTGACACCGCATTGGGAGTCTGATGGTCTCTTCTGAGGGGGTGGGACAAGTGAAAGGGATACCCTGCTGCCACATTCTGTAGACTCATTTAAGTTGGAAAAGCCCTCCAAGATCAGGGAGTCCAACCATTCCCCCAGCACTGCCAAGGCCACCACTGACCCATGTCCCCAAGTGCCACATCCACATGGCTTTTAAATGCCTCCAGGGATGGGGACTCCACCACTGCCCTGGGCAGTGCAAAAGCAGGAGATCTCATTTGTTCTTCCTCCCTGAGTTACGTGTAAACAAGAACTAAGGGGAGACCCAAGTTCACAACACAACAAGCTGCTCAAGGGCTCCACGAAGCAACGCCCTTCTCCAGGTGACACAGGAGTTATGGGACAGAAAGAAACAACTTCATGCACAGGTGAACTTTAGGATCACAACGCGTGGTCTCCCAGTCACCAGCGCCAAAGTGTGGAAAGACATATCCCAGCCACGGCCCGTGCATGGACACGCTGCGCTTTCCACCACAGACAGGCCTGGATTTCTTGACAGGCTTTAAATCATGGCAACATATGTGAATCTCAGCTTGAAGGTCAAGAGCAAACCCCCCAACAGAGGCTCTTCCTGCATCTTCAGCAGTTTCCTTCACGGCTTCTGCCCTGCAGCTGCTCACAGCTTCCCTCAGGGGAAGCTGCTGGTGTGGTACTTCCAGGACTGATGCCCAACACTTATCAGGTCAGGAGGGGAGATTCTCTTACCACAGCTCCTATGCATTTTATGTTTACCTATGAGATAAGCCAGGCTTAAAGATGGAGAGGCAATCTGAGCCTGCTGGGTGAAGGTCAGGGCCGTCCCTGAGCCCGTGAAACTGTACCACACCACCTTTATCTTTGTCATCACTAACAAGGTACCGCTTGGCTTTCTGGTTCTCTGACCAAGATTAACACCAAGCATTCAGCAAGCAGCAAATCTCATCTCGTGGCAGGGTCGAAACCCCCAAAGCCTGTAACAAGCAGGACCACCAAAACGCAGCTCTCTCCCCTCCGTGTGGCACGTGGAAGACAACAAAAGTCACAGTGAGACTGCTCTGGGGAGGCATTGTCCAGGTTATCAGCACTCCCTAAGGAACCACCCATGATCAGAGACTTGTCACAAAGCCATAACCAGATGGGCCACTGTCCTGGGGGTCTGCTCAGGCATCGAGGATGAAAACCTGCTCCAGACCACCCTGGCACAGCTGCAGCCACTGTGCTGGTACAGGTTTGCCTCTCACTAACCCACCCTGGCTGTCACACAAGTACTTTGCTCCACAGCAGAGCTCGCAGCACCTTCCGTGCAGAGGGGTTTTATTCTGCTTTCAGACGACTGCTGGGGGTTTGGTGGGGTTGGGGCTCAGCACCTCTGATCAAGGCAGGTTCTCTAGTTAATTAACAATCCTGCTTTTAGAGATGTGGCAGCAAAGAGCAGCTCATTCAGATCAGGAGGCAGCAGCACAGCTTCCAAATATAGTGCTGCACTCAGTTCTGGGTAGGAACAACAGGTTTGTGCTTGGTTTTGATTCATCTCTCCTGCCCCCCCGTGAGGCATCGTGTAATGATGTTGAGTTTAAGAATAAAGCAATCTGTTCCCAGCACCTTCCTCTGCTTTCCCTTCAAGTCTTTCATCAGTGACTGGCAGCACATGGAATGCTCAGGCACGGAGCAGAGCTGCTCTAAATATGCTCAGTCCTTTCCATTACTAGGAGAGGAGAGGATATTGCTGGAGAGGGAGGGTGATGTACAGGAGGATACTCTGAATTTTAAACAAATAAAGTAAATTTAAAACTTCTGAAGCTTCCAGAGATCACAACCTCGATGCAAAGGCACCACTGAATCCAGAGAAACAGCTTCACCAAGCAGAGAACCCCTTCCTTCCCTCCACCCTGAGCACACACACCTTATCCTGAGAGGCTTTGACACACAAAGTGCACCTCACAGGTTCAGGGCAGACACCAAATCCCTGCAGGGAAACCACAAGAATCCACCCCCATCAGGGCAATTTTTCCCCCATGCAAAGCGGGATCTCTGTGAACCCAAACTGAAAACATCAGTGCCTGATGCACTTCTCCAAACTCAACGTGCATTTCCCCTCCTCTCCTGCCAGAAGGGCCTCAGGCTCCTCTCCCTGCCCTGCAAAGCCCCAAATAACTGCAGGATTGCAAAAGGGACGGTGGCCCAGTGCCCTCAGAGAGCCCCTTACACAACCACAGCACTGACCTGCCACCAATAGCTGTCAGGAGGCGTCTGGGGAGGAACGGGGGCCATTGCCTTCCACTCCCAAAAACACTTTCACTTCCATTTGCTCACTTGCTGGCACTTAGTGAGCTTTTATTCCCCAGGTCAGTGCTCCACAGCCCAGGCTGGCAATAAAAACTCCTACTGGGGGCTTCTTCATATTATAAAACACAGCAATTTCCAGGCCAAGGAAGAGCTTTTTGATATCCAAAGTCTTCACACACGCACACACAAACACACACGATAAATCCTGCTGTTTGATAACAACCAGTGCTCTGGAGTATAAGGCAGAATAAACAGGTCAGTTCATTATTTAAGTCCAAGCAACTGGACTTAAAATTCAGGCATTTCCATCTAACAAAGCAGGTACTTACCCAGAGATGAGACAGCCGGGCCAACCACGCAGGCGAGGCACCAAAATCCATCACGGGGCAGCAGGTAGAGGAGAAAGGAGAAGAGACACTGGTTAATAAGCAGTTCCAGCCAAACAGGAAAAAACTCCCCTCACCCACCAGGAGAACCCCCTGGAGCCACAAAGCCAAGTGCTCACACTTGTATCCCCATGAGCCCGGCAATCTAGCGAACTTCAGTGTCTGCCTCTCCCCAGAACTGAAGGTGGAACCGGACGTTCACGTTCAGCCACCTTCTTAGAAAAGTAAACCCCAAGTGGGGAAGGTTAAAAAAAAAAAAGAGAGGAAAAAAAAAAAAAAAAGCCCCAAAAACATCGTCCCGGCGTTACCTAACGCTGATAACACGGCGGGCGGTGACGCAGGCGGTCCCTGCCTGCCAGCCCCCGGTGGGCACGGACCCCGGGGAGCGGAGCCTCCACTGAGCGCAGCCCCCCGTGCCGGGGCACAGGGCACTGCCGAGGGCCGGGCAGAGCCGGGCTGGAGCAGCAGCGAGCTCCGTGAGGGCTCCGCAGTGGTCCCGAACACTTCTGCAGCCCGTCCGGTCCTCTGGCCTTACATAAGTTCTCGTGCAAACTTCTGGAGGGACGGGCACAGCCCAGCGCCGCCGGCCCCGGCTGCACAGGGCTGCCTGAGCCCTCTAGTGGGGCTTCAAAAACTCCGCGAAACACCCAGAGACTTAATTTAATTAACACTCTGCCAGAGGCCTCTAAACCCTAATCCTCTCAACAAAGGGATCATTAACTAAATGAAGAGATTCAAGAGAGCAGCGGTGCTCCCAGCCGAGGCAGGGCCGGCTCTGTGCTCTGGTGGGCACACGCCAGGGCCTGAAATCCATCAGGATCCTCAGCCCAAGCCACAGCCCCATCGAGGGTCCAGGGATCCGCTTGACATGTGGCACAATGCTGGACTCCTCAACAGTCCCCCTGCCACAACAGATCATGGAATGGTTGGGTTGGAAGGGACCTTAAAGATCACGTAGTTCCACCCCTTGCCATGGGCAGGGACACCTCCCACTAGCCCAGGTTACTCCAACCTGGCCTTGGACACTTCCAGGGATCCAGGGGCAGCCACAGCTTCTCTGGGCAACCTGTGCCAGGGCCTGCCCACCCTCACAGGGAGCAATTTCTCCCTAACATCTAATCTAAACCTAGACCAGGTAGAGAGATGGGCACAAGCCCATACCCATCCCTTGGGATGTGCCGTGATGCCGACAGTCCCAGTGCCATCACCTCCATCGAGACATCTCAGCCCAATGGGACAGGGACACAGACCTTGCCTTTTGCAGGTGCCTCTCTTGGAAAGCCACCTCTAACTTTAGAGCCATTGCAGAGGATCCAGAGCAGCTGCGAGGAGCACATCCATGAGACTGCTCATTAGTGTGCTGAACAGGAGCAGAAGAGCTTAATTACAGGGCAGGGATCGTTCCCTCTGGGTTCGGATGCCAGCGGGAGCCTCGGCGGGGCCACGCTGCCCCACGGGACAGGCGTTCCTCGACAGCACCCGCAGCCACTGCCACCTCTGCCTGTGGCACACACAGCCTGTGGCCAGCAGGATCCCAGCTGGGGCTCTGGAGGGGCTGCAGAGCCTCAGGCTCCAAATGTGAGAGCCCAAAATGAGGAAGAATTCGGGTGCTGCTTGCAAAAACCTGGTCTGCCAGCAACGCCTCCACACAGGTCTCTCTGGGGATGCTACTGCAGCCCACCCACAGGTCCCCCGATTTTGGTGCTGTGTGTGAGCACCCCAGTCTGAGCAGCAGCTTCTGGAGCTCAAATTGAGCAGTTTACCAGGGCAGAGGCAGCAGTGGCAAGTGCCTTTGCCCCTGCCTCTTCCCTGCATCTCCTTGGGATGTGCCTCTGGGATAGAGCTGACATGTGGTGGTCGAGGCCTCCTTGCCCAAAGATGCAGGAATGGCTCTTCCCACAGTTAATGAGGTCATCACGCTCTGACCCCAGGGCAGTTTTCAGCACACACAGAGTAAGCAGCGCTCTCCTCGTTCACCTCCTGGGATAAATCCCAAGAGCTCCCATCTCCCCAGCCCGGGCAAGAACACAGATGGTCACGGAGATTAAAACATGCAGAGAATTAACCACCCCGTGCAAATGAGCTTCCTCACCCAGCCCAGCACTGCCAGGTGGCTCGAGGTCCAGCGCCTGGATCTGATCACCACGGTTTGCTGAGCTCCCACAACTGCCTCAGATGGAGCAGGACAGGGGCCAGGGAGCCGAGCAGGAGGAAGGCAGTTTGCAGGGAAGGCAGGATGCAAACTGCCAGACACCACGTTCACCTCCTGCTGCAGCACAAGGAAGAGCAGCAGCACCGGGAACAAGCCTGATCAGCGGCAGAGATCAATTCTGCACTTGGGTATCCTGTGTATTCCCACTGAAAGGCAGCTGGGATGGAGCAAACAGCGCTGTCACCCCGAGGACAGCCATCTGTGACCCCAGACACTGCTCACAGGGCACCAGGGGGCTGCCAGCAGGGAGCGAGGAAAACCCACACTAACCCCCGCTGCCTTTCCTAGAAGGATGAAGTCTTGGCACCAGCCTGAGGCACAGGATCCACCTGGATGGACAAGGATGGGGCCACGTGACCATCCTGAGAAAGGCAGGGCTTCTCCAGGCCGCCTCCAGGGAGGAGCTGCACCCCAAACCCGCCAGCAATTTTGTGTCTTATTTTATTTTTGCTCAAAACAATGGAATAAAGTTCCAACAGGAGCGGCTGTCTTGCTCGGCCACCTCCCAGCTGCCAGTGGGGATCCTTAGGGCCGGCTTTCAGGCCGTGCCACGCTGCAGATGACCCCATTTGCTATTAAAAGCCTGCACTGTGCACCCGAGGAAATCCCCATGTGCCAGCCCCGGATTGGCCGAGGCCCATCCCGGCCATACGGCACAGGTTCACCTCCACGTCAGCCACGGCACCTCCAGCACAACAGCAACAACACACGCACAAAGTCACGTTACAGCTCAACGTGGCCCTGGGCCGGGCCAACATCTGCCCTCCCTCCTCATCCCTCGAGTTCACCCCGGGGCAGGGAGGTGACTCGGTGCTGCCCTGTCTGATACACGCCCTCAGCGCAGAGAAAGAGCTCCCCACCCCCCGCCTTGGTTACTGAAGTGCCCGTCTTGCCCCATCTCCCAAGGGTTTTTGGAGAGTGGATATGGAAATACGAGCCCTTAAAGGCTGGTGGTGTCTGGCGAGCACCTAAACCACGGTGGCACTCGGGAGGGATCAGCTCAGGGAGGTCACGTACAGTGTGATGCAGCCTGGAACTCGGCAGCTGCCCTAATGCCCTGCTGATGCTTCGAGGCATCAGCCCACCCCAGCTCCCCACGCCGGGTTCTCCAGGCTGTCAACCAGCTCAGAGCTTCCCCAGCACTGCCTTGTCTGCAACACTCACAGGGTTTTTGGAGTGCCACTGCGGTCAGCTCTGAAGGCTCCCAGCACACGTCAAGCCTCCACACCCCCTCCTTAAATCCCTCTCAGGTCAACTGTGGCCAGGTGTAATTACCTCCATGAAAGGCACTTGAAGCTGCCAATTTAGCCATCCAATAAGAGGATGTATTTGTGCCATCAGGCCGGGGTTGTTCCTCCTCTTTTGTTGCTTACCAGGGTGCCAAAACCTGGTGCCTCACCTTGAGTGGACCAGCAAGAACTTCACCTCATCCCTTGCTACCAAACCTGGCTTTCCCAGGAACAGCAGGAACAGGAGCAGAGAACAAGAACAGGCAGGAATAGGAACAAAGAACATTTTAACAGGGTTCGTTTATTTACTGAACAGTGGCTTTATTTGTGTTGGCAAAGGGCTTTGGGATGAGCCAATGGAGGAGCAAGGGCAGGCCCTACACCCCAAAACACTTCCCAAGGGCCAGAAAACACACTTGTTAAGCCCATGGCCCTCCACAGGCCAGAATGGGGTGGCTCCCACAACCTCAGCATCCTCCTGGGGGGATTCCCAGCTACCCCAAATCATCAGGCTGCAGGAAGTGACCTCCAGCCTGGGAGACACGGCACAGCAAGGCACCCCAAGCTCCCTTCCAGCCTCTTCTCCTAAAATCTGCCGACAAGCAGCAGCTTTGGAGCCTTCCCAGAGCCACAGGGGGAACTCGAGCCCCCGACTCGAGGGGGCTCAGACAGCACAAAGCTGTTCTGACCCCACGGTTCTGTCCCAGCACAGACCATCAGCCCAGATGGCGCCTGGGTGAGCCCTGCCCACGGTGCCCCGTCCTCGTCTGCTAGTCCAGGATTTTCTCGGGGGGCATCAGGAGAGGGCTAGACACAAACCATACTAATTGGATAGACACAGAGTCCTGCAGCCCTACAAAGCTGCCAGCAGCTGCTCAGAACCTCTTGTGAACCACGAAAAATAGTTTCATCTGAGGAGCAGGCGTGGATTAAACGCCACAAACGCACTTTTCTTCCCTCTGAGCAAAGTGCATTTTCCCCCACGCTGCGGTCCCGAAACAAAACCCAGCCCGGCAGATCAAACCAGGAAATTTAGCAAACTCTGAGCACGAACAATAGCAGGAGGATTTTCCAGACCTTCAAGCTTGTTTGGCAAGTCCCAGATTATGTAAAGCGCCGCTCTGCCATTGTCGGGGAAGCCGTGCCCGGTGCCGGAGCCAGCTGGCACCTCGCTGCCTGCCCGGCACTGCCTGTACCCAGCAAAGGCAGCGGGGCTTGTGCAACACCACAAACTCCTTCCCGGGCACCTTCCACTGCAGCAGCCACACTGCCTTTCATTTTACGCCTGATTGTTATGCGAATAATCATCTTCCCAGGGTTCAGGTTTGTTTTCCAGCCCATCCTGCCCAGGCATTTGGTGCCCTGGACAAAGCGTCTGCTTTGTGTCCACAGGGCGGTTTTACCGCGGCTGTGCCCAGCGGTGAGGGATCCCTTCCATGGCTTAACTAATCCTTGGCTTTTCTGCCAGTTGGGCCATGCCGGAGGGCTGAAGCGCTTATCGCTGCACACACATCCTCCGGGAAAACAATACGGCAACCTGAACTCATTCCACATTCAGCGCCCAGCTGGAAAAACCCCGTCGGCACCCCCGAGGCAGGCGGGATGGGAGCCGGCATCCCTGGTACCCGGCTCCACGCACGATCCGTGTCCCCTGGCAATGGCCTCGCACATGGTCCCGCTGCATTTACCTAATTAAGACTTAACGAAGTGGGGAGATCTATTGTGGGCCTGGCAGGGGGAGCAGATGTGCCCCCTGAACCCGGGGAAAGCGCACTGCTGTCTCCAGAGTGAATCAGCAGGAAAAGCTCGGGCTGGGATGCTCAGCCCTGCAAATTCCAAACCCTGCCGCTCTTTCAGAGCAGGGACGGAAAATGCTCTGGTCATCAGCAGCCTCTAGTGGGGAGAGGTGGGCAGCGGGGGCGGCCGCTTCGGCCTGACCCCAGAGCCACGGTCAACCCATCCTGGCTGTCCCTACCACACCCTGGCTATCCCCACCAGCCCAGAAGGGGATGCCATGGGACAGCCCCGGCGCTCTGAAGGGCCACAGCCCTGGTGGAATGTCCAGAGTGTGACACTGCTCGGCCTCACGCACCGGGTGCCAGACCCGGGCTAAGCAGGGAGAGCCGGTTACAGCCCCTCCCCGTGAATCCCAACTAGCACAAATCACTGCATTATAGGGACAAGGGACACGTCCCCCTCCTTCCCAAGCAGCTCCGGGCTGATGGTGAGCAAGTCCATCCCCTCCCCAAATCACACCTCAGCTCCCACACCTTCATCCAGCGCGGCCAAGAGCCAACTATCACCTCAAACTTCCAGCCACTTTGAGCCTCTTCCTGCAGGTGAAACACTGCTCAGCAGAGAAGGGACTGTTCCTGCCCCCTCCGGGGCTGGGACCACCTGCAGCCCGCCCTGGAATAGCCGGGGAGGGAGCTCAGGAAAACCATATAATATATTAAATCACTGACATAACTTCAGAGTGCCTGCTCAGGGAACAGCTCATGTTTTGCCTTCCTCCCCAGCGATCCTCACCCTCTGTTGGCTCCGAAAGGCCCGTGCCCGCCCGGGGGGACGCGCGGTGCGGAGCGATGCGGCTGCAGGCAATTCCAGCAGCTGCCAGGCTGCGCGCCGGGAACAGGGAACCTCATCCCAGCAGCACCGCCGCGGATGAGAAGGCACTTTCTCTCCTCAGCAGGTTCCAAACCCTCTCGGGAAGGCCTGAAGTTTCTCTGAAGAGCGAGGAAAAGCCAAGTGAAGGGACGGGGGAGTCCCGCACCCGCAGAACGGGCTGAGCACCACCGTGGGAAGCAGTTTGGTGTGCGGATCAACTTTTGGCTGCTGCTGACTCGCCGTTACCATCACCACAGGCAGAAGCAGCGTGTGCCTCACTGCGGGAGAGAAACTGAGGCGCTGCCAGCGCCAAGAGCTGGGGGAGATTCACATCTAGGGGGATGCAAATTGCTCCACAAGTCTCGGCTGCCTCCTCGCAGGGACAGACGCGGTGCAGCTGCATCACCACGGGCACAGTGGGCACAGGCAGGGCAGTGGCGCTAAGAAGGATTAAGCCAAACGCGGAACTTGGGTCCCCTGTCACCTCAGCTCTAGTGCAAGCGCAAGTTACTCCCGCGGACTGACCGGGTTACTCCGGCACGAAGAGGACGCGGAGGGGAGTGACCCCGGCTCTCCCAGAGCCACATCCGTGCCCGCCTTAGAGCCTTGGGAAGGGAGGAAGAGGGACACGGGGAAGTTCTGAGGTGCACCTCGTAAGGACCCAACTTGCTCCCGCTCCCCAGGGCGGCTCCTCTCCCGCGAGGCAGCAGAGATTCCCCGCACCGTCCTCCTGCCCCGTCCCGGCCGTTCGCTCCGGCTCGGCCGGTCCCGCTGCCGGGCGGTGACAGAGCACGTGTGAGGTGTGACAGTGCCGGGGGCCGATAGTGCTGCCCGCACCTCGGCCCCGCACACCCGGTGTCGCCGACATGAGCCCCCGACCCCCGGCCCAGCCCCACATTCCCACATTCCCACTGCGGCCGCCCCGCTCCCACAAACCGCGGAGCAAACGCTGGTTCTCCCCGAGCGGGAGCCTCGGCGTAAATCAATCCCCGGGCGAGGAGGCGGCTGCCGGCAGCGCCGAGCCAAGGCACACCCCTCCATTGCAACACAGCCCTAAAGATAGCCCTAAAGATTGTCGCTGTCCCCCTGCCACCCCCCCCCGGCCGCTCGGACCCCGCCGGGCACCGGGGAAGGCAAAGCGACCTGCCACCGGGTTCAAATCAGGTTTACACCAGCCCCTCGTCCCACCCACCAAGCACGGCTGCCAACAGGGAGAAATTCGGGAAGGGATTGCAGGAACCGCCGGGGACGCCACACGCGCCTCTGGGTTGTAACATCAGGGCAAAACGTCCCCGTCGAGGAGGGGACGTGGCGACATCACCCCCCACCCCAGGGCCGCAGGGAAGTCGATGGGGAGGTTTTAGCACTGCCCGGGTGAGCCGGGGCAGGGACCGACAGCAGGAGAAGCCTCCGGGGCAGGGATGGACGGCAGGGGCAGGGCCCTGGCACCCCCAGCTCGATTTTGGGAACCGTCTCTGCGGGCACAGACGGGTCTGGGGGAGAGGGGACAGAGCTCTCTCGAAGCTCAGGTGAAGCTTCGGCAGCCCCGGCAGCAGCGAACCAGGATCAAGAGCCAGACACAGGTGCCAGTGTGTGGAGATGCCACCTCCCAGGGCAG
>NW_020956549.1:211324-214631 GCF_003031625.1 Empidonax traillii
ATGTCCCTTCCCCCCCCCACTCACCGGGGCCGCTCCGCTCCGCGCTGCCTCCACCTGCACCGCCGGCCCCGCCCCCTCTGACGTCACCGCGCCGGCCCCGCCCCACCGCGCGCACAGACCGCTCCCATTGGCTGCCCTCCCCGCCCGTCAAGCACGCGCCGGGGGGGAGGCGTGGCCGCCCGCGCGCCGCTGCAGTGGGCGGGGCCCGCAGGTGAAGGGGCGTGGCCAGGAATCCCCCCTCCCAGCGCCCCGTGACGTCACCGGCCCATATAAGGAGAAGGAGACCCCGCGGGGATCCCCGCGCGACGTGGGGGGACCCCGGGCCGGGCCGGGAGAGCCCCAAATGTCCCCCAAAACCCGCAGGATCGGCGCTTTGGGGGATTTTTTTTTCCACCCTCTTTCTTAACTTTTCTCAGGGAAACCCCCTCCCCGCGGGGGCCGGGCCAGCCGAGGGGGTTCCCCGTCCAGCGCCCACCCCACGCTGCTGCGGCGTGGCCGGCGCTGATAAAGGGCTCCGGGGTCCCTGAGGTGCCCCGAACCCAGCCCCGGGGCCACACCCGGGCTATCGGGGCCGCGCAGGCGGCGGCTGCGGAGATAAGGGGGGACAGCGGCTCCCCCGGGACGGGACAGCCATGGAGAGGGGCGGGCTGGAATTCGGTCCCCGCACCAAGGGCATCGCTGCCCGCTCTGCTGTGCCGGCCCTGCCGCGGCACTGGATATCGGGGCTGGGCTGGAGCAGGCGGGTGTGCCCCAGGGTCACCCCGAGGGCCAGCCAAGGCCCTGCTCCCCGTCACACCTTGCCCCGGGTCGGGATGTCCCCCTGGGGACGGTCCCTGGTGCCACCTAATGGCCACCGCCCTGGGGACGCCGGCCGGGACTGTCACCGCGTGTCCATTACCGTGTGTCCCCCCCTCTGCCCCCACCAGGGCCTTTCCAGCCCCCGGAGAGCCACGGGACGGATCCTGCCCCGGGCTCGGATCCTCAACAGCCCGCAGCTCAAGGGCGATGGGGGCTTGTCCCCCCATCCCCTGCCCCTCCCGGGGAACCCCGAGCCTTCCCGGGGGAGGAGGAAGGTTTGGGGGGAGGAAGAGCCTCTCGCCCCCGCGGTGGTGGGAGGGGAGGGAGCCCCTGGCTAATGTGATGAGAGGGAGATGAATCCATAAGCTGTTAAGCCGCTGCAAAGCCCCTCGCGTTCTGGCCCCGCTATCACCGACTCCTGCTCACATCTGCTCCCGGCGTTATTTTTAATCAGGTATTAAGGACTTCTGGGTCCTTCAGCAGGCAGAGGGAGGGCTCTGCTTGTCCCCCCTCGCTCCCCGAGCAGGAGCTGTGATTTGTGGGCCCCTGAGACACCAACACCAGCCCCACTGCTAGTTGGGTCGGGGGAAAGGGGCTTTCTGGGACCCCCATCCCCTCCACACCCAGCCCTCAGCTCTGCAGAGGGTCCCAGCACCGGTCCCTGCAGGCTGAGAGCACTGGGGAAAGGCTGAAGGGGGGCCCAGGCAGGAGCCTCACATGGGATGTGAAAAATAAACATGTCAAACAAACAAATAAATATATAAAATATATAAAAAATAAAGAGATATTTATTAGCCTTGAGTAAAGTGCAACCTCAGCATGGTTGGAGGCTCAGCAGCCGAGGGAAAGGCTGGAGAGAAGCTCAGAGAAGGGGAATGGCACGAGCAGGGCTGTGCCAATGGGATACAGGAGCTGTACAAGGGCCTTAAAAATAAAAACAGAAACAAAACCAGATAAATTATTTACAGTTCAAATCGATTACAGGAGCATAAAGGCTCAGGAGCTGCTGCAGGCTGGGAGAGTAAGAAGAGGGGCTGGGATGGGACACGGGCCCTGAGCTGGTGTGTCAGGGGAGTTTGGGGGTTCAGGGCAGCATTTGGGGGCAGCTGGGACTGTCCCCTGGCATCAGGCTCTGCTCTGGGGGGAGATGTAGTGGGGTGAAGCCTTGGGGCTGCTGCTCCTGCTGGAACAGGAATTCCTTGGGATTTGCACAGGGGATGTGATGAACAGGATCAAGCCCTGTACCTGGATGTCTCTGCTAAAAAATCAGCAGAGGTTTTTACACAAGAGCTCAGCAGTTCCATGGAGCTGTGGAGCTGCAGGGGCTGCACAGCTGCTGGACACACCACCAGCACCTTCCTGGGCTGGCCTCTCCTGGAGCTATGGGATGTCCTTAATGGCAGAGACTCTGTCAGGGCTGTGCCCAGGTGGGAATCCTACTGGAGACCTCAGTGCCAACAGCTCTCTGTGTCACTGTCTAAGTAACTCCAGAGGGGATCTGTTCCATTTACAAATACAAGAATTTTTCTTGCCAGTGCCTTAAACTCCCCAGGGAGGCTCGAGATGAACAGTGCTCCTCCTACTCACACACATCCAGAGCAAAGACTCTGGAGCCACAACACAACTGTGGGTGTGTGAACTGGGGGGGTCCGGCCTCTCTCCCACCCCAGGGCCATTTCTGAAAAGATCAGGAAGAAATTCTTCCCTGGGAGGGTGGGCAGGCCCTGGCACAGGTTGCCCAGAGAAGCTGTGGCTGCCCCTGGATCCCTGGAAGTGTCCAAGGCCAGGTTGGGTGGGGCTTGGAGCAACCTGGGCTACAAGATGAGCATTAACATCCCTCCCAACCCAAACCATTCTGTGGTTCTGAGAAATGCTCACCAGGGCACTAAAAGCTGCCCAGAGCAGCACCCACAGGGGACAGGTTTTGGTCTGGCAGCCTGGCCCACCCCCAGTTCGTGCTGGAGGAGCTCCTGGGGTCTGAATTGGGAACTGTGCCCGCTGTGCTCTGGGCTGGAGACAGGCTGGAGCCACTTTGATCCACTCCCCCATCTGGCCAGTGGGAACATGGATCAAGTTTGCAGCTCGAGCCTGTGTCTGGTTCCTTCGCTGGCCTGTGCAGCACCACGGGTGGGGGGCAGAGGGCTGGAGCAGCTGGGGCTGTTCCCCCCCCCAGACCTCAGCTCACTGGGAGCACTGGTGTGAACGGTGCTGCTCTGGAGAGCACAGCCCCTCACAGAGGGGGCAGAGGCTGCATTGTCCTGGGACACAGCCACCAAAGCCCCGCAGATCCCTCCCGACACCTCGGATCCGACCCGGGATGGGGGGGGGGGGGCTATTGCCGCTCGCTCCTGACGTGGTCCCCGATCATCCTCCTGTGGTAGGTAGCCAGGAAGATGTCGTTGTCCCGGGGGCAGTCGTAGTGGCAGGAGCACACCTTGATGAACATCATCTTCCTGTGGAAGGAGTCTCCCTCGGGGCAGCGGAACTCCACGTCGGCCGTGCTGGTCAG
>NW_020956549.1:214652-217959 GCF_003031625.1 Empidonax traillii
ATGTCCCTTCCCCCCCCCACTCACCGGGGCCGCTCCGCTCCGCGCTGCCTCCACCTGCACCGCCGGCCCCGCCCCCTCTGACGTCACCGCGCCGGCCCCGCCCCACCGCGCGCACCGACCGCTCCCATTGGCTGCCCCCCCCGCCCGTCAAGCACGCGCCGGGTGGGAGGCGTGGCCGTCCGCGCGCCGCTGCAGTGGGCGGGGCCCGCAGGTGAAGGGGCGTGGCCAGGAATCCCCCCTCCCAGCGCCCCCGTGACGTCACCGGCCCATATAAGGAGAAGGAGACCCCGCGGGGATCCCCGCGCGGCGTGGGGGGACCCCGGGCCGGGCCGGGAGAGCCCCAAATGTCCCCCAAAACCCGCAGGATCGGCGCTTTGGGGGATTTTTTTTTTCCACCCTCTTTCTTAACTTTTCTCAGGGAAACCCCCTCCCCGCGGGGGCCGGGCCAGCCGAGGGGGTTCCCCGTCCAGCGCCCACCCCACGCTGCTGCGGCGTGGCCGGCGCTGATAAAGGGCTCCGGGGTCCCTGAGGTGCCCCGAACCCAGCCCCGGGGCCACACCCGGGCTATCGGGGCCGCGCAGGCGGCGGCTGCGGAGATAAGGGGGGACAGCGGCTCCCCCGGGACGGGACAGCCATGGAGAGGGGCGGGCTGGAATTCGGTCCCCGCACCAAGGGCATCGCTGCCCGCTCTGCTGTGCCGGCCCTGCCGCGGCACTGGATGTCGGGGCTGGGCTGGAGCAGGCGGGTGTGCCCCAGGGTCACCCCCAGGGCCAGCCAAGGCCCTGCTCCCCGTCACACCTTGCCCCGGGTCGGGATGTCCCCCTGGGGACGGTCCCTGGTGCCACCTAATGGCCACCGCCCTGGGGACACCGGCCGGGACTGTCACCGCGTGTCCATCACCGTGTGTCCCCCCCTCTGCCCCCACCAGGGCCTTTCCAGCCCCCGGAGAGCCGCTGGACAGATCCTGCCCCGGGCTCGGATCCTCAACAGCCCGCAGCTCAAGGGCAATGGGGGCTTGTCCCGCCATCCCCTGCCCCTCCCGGGGAACCCCGAGCCTTCCCGGGGGAGGAGGAAGGTTTGGGGGGAGGAAGAGCCTCTCGCCCCCGCGGTGGTGGGAGGGGAGGGAGCCCCTGGCTAATGTGATGAGAGGGAGATGAATCCATAAGCTGTTAAGCCGCTGCAAAGCCCCTCGCGTTCTGGCCCCGCTATCACCGACTCCTGCTCACATCTGCTCCCGGCGTTATTTTTAATCAGGTATTAAGGACTTCTGGGTCCTTCAGCAGGCAGAGGGAGGGCTCTGCTTGTCCCCCCTCGCTCCCCGAGCAGGAGCTGTAATTTGTGGGCCCCTGAGACACCAACACCAGCCCCGCTGCTATTTGGGTGGGGGGAAAGGGACTTTCTGGGACCCCCATCCCCTCCACACCCAGCCCTCAGCTCTGCAGAGGGTCCCAGCACCGGTCCCTGCAGGCTGAGAGCACTGGGGAAAGGCTGAAGGGGGGCCCAGGCAGGAGCCTCACACGGGATGTGAAAAATAAACATGTCAAACAAACAAATAAATATATAAAATATATAAAAAATAAAGAGATATTTATTAGCCTTGAGTAAAGTGCAACCTCAGCATGGTTGGAGGCTCAGCAGCCGAGGGAAAGGCTGGAGAGAAGCTCAGAGAGGGGGAATGGCACGAGCAGGGCTGTGCCAATGGGATACAGGAGCTGTACAAGGGCCTTAAAAATAAAAACAGAAACAAAACCAGATAAATTATTTACAGTTCAAATCGATTACAGGAGCATAAAGGCTCAGGAGCTGCTGCAGGCTGGGAGAGTAAGAAGAGGGGCTGGGATGGGACACGGGCCCTGAGCTGGTGTGTCAGGGGAGTTTGGGGGTTCAGGGCAGCATTTGGGGTCAGCTGGGACTGTCCCCTGGCATCAGGCTCTGCTCTGGGGGGAGATGTAGTGGGGTCAAGCCTTGGGGCTGCTGCTCCTGCTGGAACAGGAATTCCTTGGGATTTGCACAGGGGATGTGATGAACAGGATCAAGCCCTGTACCTGGATGTCTCTGCTAAAAAATCAGCAGAGGTTTTTACACAAGAGCTCAGCAGTTCCATGGAGCTGTGGAGCTGCAGGGGCTGCACAGCTGCTGGACACACCACCAGCACCTTCCTGGGCTGGCCTCTCCTGGAGCTATGGGATGTCCTTAATGGCAGAGACTCTGCCAGGGCTGTGCCCAGGTGGGAATCCTACTGGAGACCTCAGTGCCAACAGCTGTCTGTGTCACTAAGTAACTCCAGAGGGGATCTGTTCCATTTACAAATACAAGAATTTTTCTTGCCAGTGCCTTAAACTCCCCAGGGAGGCTCGAGATGAACAGTGCTCCTCCTACTCACACACATCCAGAGCAAAGACTCTGGAGCCACAACACAACTGTGGGTGTGTGAACTGGGGGGATCCGGCCTCTCTCCCACCCCAGAGCCATTTCTGAAGAGATCAGGAAGAAATTCTTCCCTGTTAGGGTGGGCAGGCCCTGGCACAGGTTGCCCAGAGAAGCTGTGGCTGCCCCTGGATCCCTGGAAGTGTCCAAGGCCAGGTTGGGTGGGGCTTGGAGCAACCTGGGCTACAAGATGAGCATTAACATCCCCCCAACCCAAACCATTCTGTGGTTCTGTGAAATGCTCACCAGGGCACTAAAAGCTGCCCAGAGCAGCACCCACAGGGGACAGGTTTCGGTCTGGCAGCCTGGCCCACCCCCAGTTCGTGCTGGAGGAGCTCCTGGGGTCTGAATCGGGAACTGTGCCCGCTGTGCTCTGGGCTGGAGACAGGCTGGAGCCACTTTGATCCACTCCCCCATCTGGCCAGTGGGAACATGGATCAAGTTTGCAGCTCGAGCCTGTGTCTGGTTCCTTCGCTGGCCTGTGCAGCACCACGGGTTGGGGGCAGAGGGCTGGAGCAGCTGGGGCTGTTCCCCCCCCCAGACCTCAGCTCACTGGGAGCACTGGTGTGAACGGTGCTGCTCTGGAGAGCACAGCCCCTCACAGAGGGGGCAGAGGCTGCATTGTCCTGGGACACAGCCACCAAAGCCCCGCAGATCCCTCCCGACACCTCGGATCCGACCCGGGATGGGCGGGGGGGGGGGGCTATTGCCGCTCGCTCCTGACGTGGTCCCCGATCATCCTCCTGTGGTAGGTAGCCAGGAAGATGTCGTTGTCCCGGGGGCAGTCGTAGTGGCAGGAGCACACCTTGATGAACATCATCTTCCTGTGGAAGGAGTCTCCCTCGGGGCAGCGGAACTCCACGTCGGCCGTGCTGGTCAG